>NC_086102.1:57933987-58235873 GCF_963921235.1 Mobula hypostoma | reverse complement strand
TGAAGGTATATAGAGAGGTTAAACTGTATCTACCTACAGTGGCATCTCTGTCTAGCATATGTGGCAAGGTTTAGTTCTTAATACCCAAGGGTTGAGTGGTGGCCACCTCCAGGAAGAGATACTGTACTGTAATGAAGTAGTTTCAACACCCATTGAACCCTCACAGAGGATTTATAATTTATAAAAAATTCCATATTATATGAGATTTACAGACTTAAAGGGATTTCCAATCACAGATAGAATTCCTATGAACTAGAAGAATATTGCGATGATTTGCAGACAAAGGAGTCGTCTGTCGCAGAAACTGAAGGTTGAGGAATGAATTGTAGTTCTCCTTTCTGTAACCCCAACTGGTTGTCATTCCTAATGATCCCCAAACTATGATGGTATTTTGTATTATTTTCAACTAGATGGCATAATCTGGATTTGTTGCATTCTAGTTTACTTTGCTGGCACAAAACTGAGTGATAGGGATCCCAAATATCCACAACTAATGTTGTGGGGGCTGACCCCTGAGTACACAAACATCCCAACGTGTAATCATTTTTGATATACTAAGTGACATAACCTCATTGTTTTGCATTTGGCTAATGGAGACAGCCAGTGGTGTAGTGACATCCACACCGGGCTTCAAAGTGAGTAATCCCAGGTTCAAATCCAGCCTGCTCCTCTCCGGAGTTGAGCGTCGTGCTAGCAGCTCGGCTTCACAGAAAACGCTAAAGAAATGGCAAGGTTGCGACGCGATGCGCCACAAGGCGCAGTGATGAGCGACATCATCGTGGTCATTTTACTTTGCAAAGCTGTACCTCCAACTTCAAACCGATTGCACACTGCAATTCATATTAGGAACTGGGTACTGGTTATTGTTTACAACAAAAACCTGAACAAAGAGTATTTGTTAAATATTTAACTTTATTACCTACAGCTCTAACTGTTTGAGAAGGTCAGGCAGCTGTGCTAGAAAGCTGAGATTAGCAATTGGCCTCTTGAGCCCCGGAAAGTGAACATCCATCACAATGAACACTCAGTGGCAATTTTATCAGGTACACCTGTACACCTGCTCATTAATATAAACGGCCAGTCTTGTAGCTGTAACTCAGTACATAAAAGTATGCAGACATGGTAAAGACGTTCATTTGTTTTTCAGACCAAACATCAGAATGGGGAAGAAATGTGATCTAAATGAGTTTGACATTGGTGCTAGATGGGTTGATTTGAATATCTCATAAACTGCTGATCTCTTGGGATATTCATGCACAACAGTCCTCAGAGTTTACAGAGACTGAGGCAAAAAATTTACAAGAGAACATCCAGTGAGCGGCAGAAAATGCTTTGTTAATGGAACCCGGGCTGGCTTGCTCTTATTGCCAGTAAGGCCACAGTAACTCAACTGTGTTGCAACTGTGATGTGCAGAAGAGCATCTTTGAACACAAAATACGTCGAACCTTGAAGTGGTATCCATGAAACAATAAACATGCACTCTGTGGCTACTTTGTTAGGTACCTCTGATACCCAATAAAGTGGCCTCTGAGTGTACATCAAAAGGCAGTGAGTAAGAAAATAGTCAGATTTAAGTTTGATTAGCATTTTTTAAAAAATTCAAACATTGTGCATTATAAATAGGGGAGATAATTTATGATTCTTTTGCATAATTTTTTTTAGAAATACTGGAATTGTACCTTGGAAGTATCTCTCCTTTGTTTAGTTTGTATTTTGGAGGGAAAGCAGCTAACTGGCAATCTGACCCTTGAACGTGTGGGGATTTGCTTGTGTATCTTTATTTCAGTACAAGAATGTGTTATAGAGAAATGGGGTACATTTGGGCAGGTGGTGCTATTGCTGAATTTACTTTGATGGTAATTTTAGATATATAAATAAACTTAGAGAAGTCTTTGGAGATTCTTTGCCAAAATGGACATAGAGAAACTTTCCTTAGGACAAAGAAATCCAGGGCAGGCTACAAGAATAACTCTGTAGCTATGGTGTTTTGGAATGTGGTACAAATCATTATAGGCAGGAAAAATGAAGTGCTTATGGAGTATAAGAAATGCAAGAAAGAAATCCAGAGGGCTAAAAGAAGGCATGAAGTTGCCCTATCAGACAAGGTGAATGAGAATCCTAAGGGATTCTACAGATATGTTAAGAGCTAAAGGATGGTAATCCATGCGTGGAGCCAAAAAAGGTAAGGGAGATCTTAAATGGATTTTTTGTATCTGTATTTCCTCTGCAGATGGACACAGTATCTATAGAAGTGAGGCAAAACAGCATCAAATTCATAGATTACAGAGGAGGAGGTATTTGCTGTGTTGAGGCAAATGAGAATGTATAAATCCCCAGGGCCTGACAAGGTGTTCCCTGGATCCTCAGGCAAGCTGGTGCAGAAATGGCCGGGGCCTTAGCAGAGATATTTAAATCATCCTTAATGACAGGTGAGGTACCAGAGGATTGAAGAATAGCCAATGTTGTTCCACTGTTTAAGAAAGGCTCTAAAAATAAACCAGGTAATTGTAGGCTGGTGAGCCTGACATCAGTAGTGGGAAAGTTACTGTAAGGTATTCTAAGGAACTGGATATATGAGTTTTTGGATAGATATGGACTAATTAAGGATAGTCAGCATAGCTTTGTGTGTAGTAGGCCGTGTCTAACCAATCTTAGACAGTTTTTCGAGAAAGTTGCCAGGAACATGGATGAAAGCAAAGACAGTGGATCTTGGCTTTATGGACTTTATCAAGGCATTTGACATGGTTCCACATGGGAAGTTGGTCAAGAAGGTTCAGTGGCTTGGCATTCAAGATGAGGTCGTAAATTAGATTAGACATTAGCTTTGTGGGAAAAGCCAGAAACTGGTAGTAGATGTTTGCTTCTCTGACCGAAGGCCTGAGACTAGTGGAATGCTGCAGGGATCGGTGCTGGGTCTGTTGTTATTTGTCATCCATATCAATGATTTGAATGATAATGTGGTAAACTGGATCATCAAATTTTCAAATGATACCAAGATTGGGGGTGTAGTGGACAGCGAGAAAGATGATCATGGCTTGCAGCGGGATCTGGACCGGCTGGAAAAATAGGCTGAAAATGGCAGATGGAATTTAAAGTTCAAAGCTCAAAATAAAATTTATTATCAGAGTACATACATATCGTCACATGCAATCCTGAGATTAATTTTCCTGCGGGCATATTCAGCAATTCTGCAGAATAGGAACTGTAAACAGAATCAATGAAAGATAACAAACTGTGCAAATGCAATTATAAATAAATAGCAATAAATAACGAGAGCATGAAATAACAAGATAAAGAGTCCTTAAAATGGGATCACTGGTTGTGGGAATATTTCAACAGATGAGTGTAGTTATCTTCTTTCGTTCAAAAGTCTGATGTTTGAGGGGTAGTAAGTGTTCTTGAACCTGGTCGTACAATTCCTGATGCACTTGTACCTTCTACCTGTTGGCAGCAGTGAGAAAACAGCATGGCCTGGGTGGGGAGGATCTTTGATGATGGATGCTGCTTTTCTACGACAATGTTTCATGTACTCAATGGTTGGAAGGGCTTTAACCATGATGTACTGTGCGAATCCACTATATTTTTTAGGATTTTCCGCTCAAGGCAATAATGTTCCCATACCAGGCCGTACTGCAGTCGGTCAATACACTTTCCACCACACATCTATAGAAGATGTCAAGTTTTTTGATGACATGCCGAATCGCTGCAGACTCCTAAGGAAGTAGAGGCGCTGTCATGCTTTCTTTGCAATTGCATTGATATGATGGGTCCAGGATAGGTCCTCTTAGATAGTGACACCCAGGAATTTAAAGTTATTGATCTTCTCCACTCTGATCCTCTGATGCAGACAAGTGCAAGGTATTGCATTTCAGTAGGACCAAAAAGAGTCGGCTTACACAATGAACAGTAGGCACTGAGGAGTGCAGTGGAACAAGGGGATCTGGGAATATAGATCCATAATCCGTTGAAAGTGGTGTCAAGGGTAGATAGAGTCATAAAGAAATCTTTTAGCGCATTCGACTTCATAAGTCAAAGTATTGAGTACAGGAGATGGGATGTTATGTTGAAGTTGTATAAGATATTGGTGAGGCCTGATTTGGAATATTGTGTGCAGTTTTGGTCACCTACCTACAGGAAAGATGTAAATGAGGTTGAAAGAGTGCAGAAAAAACAATTACAAGGATGTTGCTAGGTCTGGAGGACCTGAATTATAAGGAAATAATGAATAGGTTAGGACTTTATTCATTGGAACATAAAAGATTGAGAGGAGGGGTATAGATAGGGTAAATGCAAGCAGGCCTTTTCCACTGAGATTGGGTGGGACTACAACTAGGGGTCTTGGGTTCAGGGTGAAAGGTAAAAAGTTTAAGGGGAACATGAGGGGAAACTTCTTCAATCAGAGGGTTGTGAGTGTGGAACAAGCTGTCTACAGAAGTGGTGTATGTGAGCTCAATTTCAACGGTTCAGAGAAGTTTGGACAGGTTCATGAATGGTAGGGGTATGGGGAGCTATGGGCCTGGTGAAGACCGATGGGAGTAGGTAGTTTCAATGGTTCAGCCCGGACTAGATGTACCAAAGGGCCTGTTTCTGTGCTGTATTTTTCTTTACATCTATGACTCTGTGACTTCCTTCTAAACGCTGTTTGGAACTCATTCTACTGAAGTTCCTGGATTTTGAGACCATTAAAAGTTTCAGTGTGGGAGACAAATGGAATTAAGATGAGCAGATGAGGCAGAGAAAAGTGGATAGTGGAATAGGTTCTAAGGGCTGAATGAATTCAGATTATTAGTGTTAATGAAGCATGCAGTAATGTACTGTTTTGATATTCAGTTGGAATTGCTGAACACTGTCTTTTGACATCCACAATATCATAAAGTCGATAGCCACTCATTGGGATGCAGTCCACATCGCAGCAGGTAACATCTGAGAGCACCAAATTCAGAAAAGGCTGTAGGATCATTCCAGCTGTAAGTATTCAAGTCCTGCACTCCTAACTAGCTGCACTCAGGCTAAGCTATTCCAGCAGAGTTACAACACTGACATTTACTGTTCCTGACAAGGTGGAAATCTGAAAGAAAAAAAAAGATAATGTAAGAATCATTCAGCCAGTGAGGCAATATATATTAAAAATTAAATAAGCAGTTAAAATTTCAGGTCAAAGATCCTTCAGAGGAAACAAGTTTGTTTTAAGTTGCAGAGAGGGTAGTGATAGGGTTGATAGAACAAAGGAAACCCATGTGATAGTATAGGAGCAGGTGGTTTCATCAACAGCTTAGATAATTTCTTTGTTCTATACATCCCTCCTTCACTTTCTGTGCAACTTTAAACTAACTTATTAATTATCTTCCGCAATTCTAATGAAGGGTCTCTGTTTTCCTTTCTCCGGGTCCCATCT
Organism: Mobula hypostoma; assembly: GCF_963921235.1. Classification (NCBI taxonomy): domain Eukaryota; kingdom Metazoa; phylum Chordata; class Chondrichthyes; order Myliobatiformes; family Myliobatidae; genus Mobula; species Mobula hypostoma. The sequence continues at coordinate 58,230,477 of NC_086102.1, read as the reverse complement.
GACTTGCATTTTCTTTTGTTTTACTTCGGATTTGCAGCATTTCCAGTTACTTGACTTCCACTGTGGACAATAGTCCAGGAATGTTGTATTAAACAAAGCAGTTTGTTTCAAATCCAGCTGATTATTTATCTACTCTTAATCACCACCAAAGTGAGAGAAGCTCGTCACCAGCACTTACGCACAAATCATCTAATCAGCCATGCATGTTTGGGTTTTGACGAGAACCACTTGGCGCAACTGCTCATCACAGCTTGGTTCAACTGGGAGGCATAGTGCTAAATTTCGGAGGTGAATTTGGAGCACTTCTGGTTGATTGAGTATGGCATCAAAATGCCCAGATAAACTGAAGTCAATGGACATCTGACGGATCAGTGGTTGTAGTCATAAATAAGATAATTATGATTGTCAGATTGACATTTGATAGAAAATTATGATTGACAATTATTTCAACTCTAGAACAGTGCTACAGAAGCTCATCTTAAGCCCAGTCCTTTTCAGTCACTTAATTAACGATATTTCTCCACCGTAAGATCAGAAATGGATGTTTCACTGATGTTTGCACAATGTTCAATTCCATTTGCAATTCAGTAGCAAATGAAACAGTCAGACCACAGTCATACCAGCATGTGTGTGCTGATAATTAACAAGTAGCATTCATGCTACAGTGGTGCTGGATAATAACTATCTCCAATAAAAGAGAGTGTAACCATATATCCTTGACATTCATTGAGATTATCATAACTGTTTCCTCACTGTCAACATCCTGGTGTAACTAACGAACAGAAGCTCAGCTGCACCAGTTACCAGAACAACTTTGAGGCTGGGCATTTTGTGCCTAGTAAATTGACTCCTGACACCCAGGGTTTTCTGACCATCTTCAAGGCACAAGTCAGGAGAATAGTGGAGTAGTTCCCTCTTTCATTAATGAGCGTGGCACCAACAACTCCCTCGAAGCTCAGATCCATCTATGACACAGCACTCTGATTGGCATCCCGTCAATAATCATAAGTATTTGTTCTCTCCACTTTTGGTGCACATTGACTACAGTGTTAGGCCATTTACAATATACACTGCAGTTACCTGCAAAAGCTATTCTTGCAGTACCTCCCAAGCCCATCTCCTGTACCACAAAGAAAAATGAGGATAGCAGGTTTATGGGATCACCACAGTTACAGGGTCTTGTCTGTGTTGTGCATCATTCTTATTTGAAATATATTGTTACTCCTTCATCATCATTGGTTTTCATCCTGGAACTGCTCCCCAGGAGCATTATGGAAGTACCTTCACCAGAAGGTACCTGACTTGGTCCAACCAAGGAGAGTTCACTGCCAAGAAGGCCCGCCAGCACCTTTACTTCCTGAGAAAACTAAAGAAATTTGGCCTGTCCCTTAAAACCCTCGCTAATTTTTATAGATGCACCGTAGAAAGCATTCTTCTAGGGTGCATCACAACCTGGTATGGAATTTGTCCTGCCCAAGACCGAAAGAAACTGCAGAAGATCGTGACACGGCGCAGCACATCACACAAACCAATCTTCCGTCCGTGGACTCACTTTACACCACACGCTGTCAGAGCAGTGCTGCCAGGATAATCAAGGACACAACCAACCCAGCCAACATACTTTTCGTCCCTCTTCCCTCCAGGAGAAGGCTCAGGAGCTTGAAGACTCGTACGGCCAGATTTGGGAACAGCTTCTTTCCAACTGTGATAAGACTGCTGAATGGATCCTGACCCAGATTTGGGCCGTATCCTCCAAATATCCGGACCTGCCTCTCGTTTTTTTTGCACTACCTTACTTTCCATTTTTCTATTTTCTATTTATGATTTATAAATTAAATTTTTAATATTTACTATCGATTTGTAATCCAGGGAGCGGGAAGTGCAGAATCAAATATCACTGTGATGATTGTACATTCTAGTATGAATTGTTTGGCGACAATAAAGTATGAAGGTTTAAGACTGCAGTTCACCACCACCCTCTCAAATGTAATTAAGGATGATTAATAAATACTGGCCTTGATCGCAAAACCAAAACATTGAAAGTGAATTTATCAAAGAATACAGCCACCTTGCCAATGCCCCACATTTATTGCACATACACTTTGAGTGAGATGCCAGATGAAGAAAAAAAATCCTGTAATCTGAAGATCTGCTTTATCCCAGTTGTCGAGACTGAAGACAAACTGTTGTCTGGCTTTTTGCCTTTGCATATCAATAATAGAACAACTGGGAGTAAGAGATTTGATAAGTGATGTAATATTAAATAAATCAATTTCCTGTGAATATAGACTTTCTGTTCAGCTATATTTACATTACAAGAATTTCTCAATTTTACTACTAGCTTTGATTTTGATTTATTAATAAAACCAATACTTTATGCAAATAGTCTACTTGAGATGCTTCTGAAAAAACAAAGTTATCCTTCATTGGCAAAAAAAAAGCTTCATTATTAATCCAGGGTACTGCATGTAACATTGTTAATAATCTAAACTATTGTTCTATACTAACAATGTACTTTACATGTATGATTGTAATGACAATCATGAAATAAAGGCGTTTTACTTCATGATTAAATAGAAAGGCTATAAATACTGTATAGAGAAGATACCTCTATAAATATTTTCATTATCTTTCCTGCTTAGAATGATTTTAAAACAATGTTTGGATTTCTGAGATATTAATAGTTATCAAGTTAAAACACATAATAATTTCCTAACTATATGTAAAAAACAAATTAGAATATTTTGTTATTTACAGCTAAGATTCTTTAGAATCAATATATTTAGAAGAGAATTTTAAAATGTTGCCGGTATTCAGTTCTTATCTGAATTACTCAAGCATCTTGAAATAATAGACATTCAAATAAAAATTTGTACCTAGTTCTTTGTTGTTGTAGATTTGTCACAGTTTAATGCCATAAACTCTCATGAGTGATCATCCTTTGAAATATAAACTTAAGCTTGTAATTATTCAATTGATTTTCTTTTGTTTTATCTCTCTTGCTTTTAATGCATTCTATTATCCCAGCTCTTTTATTTCTCAGGGTTCTCTGATAGCATTCACTCTGTCCATCTTCTTTTTTAAAGCTTGGTTCTTTCATTTCTCATTTTTTTTCTACTTTCTTCATTCTTGGAGTAGGTATTCAAGATAGAGTTGGCCATTTGCTGTACTTCAGTAATAATGTTGGAACATTATTAAAGAATGGTGGAGATATCAAAGCCAAGACTGTTTATCCTCATCCAGTGCCCACATGCAGTTTTATGCCATTCAGCCCGTTGAATTTGTGTAGTAATTTTACAGATGCTCATCACTTAATTCAGCTGTCCATTATTGTTAGTTTGATATGAAGGATATCAATTAAAAAAAAACTTGCATCAATAAAGCTGTTGTAACAGGAGGTGGGATCCTGTTAAGAATCCCATGGGCTATGCAGTCATTTTTACTTTCTCTCAACTTTTTTTTATATAATAGCATTACCACTGATTATACATATTACAGTTTAGAGATTCTAATGCTGCACTGCACAGAATACAATGTGGTGTTTCTTTTGTATTAGAATAATCATACCAAAAAAATACGGTTTGCTGAATTGCCTATTTCAACGATTGTGTTGTCGATGCAAATGAATGTGAACTCTTACTGGAGAGGCATTTATTGTGCCCATTCATATCCTACAGGGGCTTAACTTTCTTCCATTATGGCTCTATTTCAAAAAAAAATCACAGCTCCTGATGTTTTGCTTCACAAATCCCCTCTTCCCTCAGAAAAGAGCCCATCACTGTCTTTTTAAACTGGTGGTTAGCAGAGTAAATCTAAAATTTTGTATAATATTCCGCAAGAGATATTTTTCAAATTGATCTAATCTATTAAATTGAATTTTGTTCCACTTCTGAATCTAGACTGTTTACTTAATTGTGACTGTCACCCAAGAACAACACGCTTAAATAGTGAGTCAGTTGTATTCTTTTAATAAATTAGTTTTGTATGTATAATAATACCAAATTGCAGTTGTTCGGAATATTCATTCAGGTAACAGAGCACAAATTTTCATTGCTGAAGTTAGACGGCAACCAATACCTGCCAGCCAGATTGAATTTTCAAAGACTATATTTCATGACTCTGATTTTTGAAAGAAAAATATTTTGTTAGTGGATACAGTTGTTGCAGGAAATGGGTCTCTAACTGAAGCTCTGGTTAAATTTTATTTGTTCTGTGTTCATTCTGAGAACAGGGACTCTCTTGTGAAACAACAAGGACTGTCATTTGATATGATGAATGAATGCTTTTAATGTAACTGGCCAAATCCAGTTTCACTAACAACTGTGTGAAGGACTAATTTATCAGCTTCATGCCTTTCTCTTTGCATACCTAATAATGTGTCAGCCTTATCATGCCATCTCATTTCCTCTGCAGTATCTAATGATGAACGGTAATGTTGTTTACAGACTTATGAACCATAGTTCACTAATTAAAAACAGACAATCATTTTAACATTTCCTTTAAAACCTCCCAAACAGTAATTAGGTTCCTCTCACCCCACATTGGAGAACCCCAGAGAGCAATTATAGTAAAATTCAATTTGTGAATAAAATAACTGCCACCTAAGGTTTAAAAAAAAACATAACTAGATCTTAATTATGAGCTGAAAAGTCAGCCCAAAAATGCATAATGACTTGATAAGATGTTGTTCTGCTTAAGGATTTCCACAAGGACTTCTATGTTTACACAGAATATGATGGAATTTACCAATTGACCCAAACAGTTCTTTCCAGAGTTTGTGCTCCCTGTGAGGTTCCCTTCACTCTGCATCAGCTACCTTACAGCATAGCCTATTTCCTTTCTCTCAAATCTTCTCGTTAACAGCCCCTTTAATGCATCAAATCCATTTGCCTCAATTGCTCCCAGATTTTGATTCATCGGGAGACATGACACAGAAACAATCACTACACCACACAGAGTCCATGCTGATCCTCAAGCAATCACTATTACACGAATCCTGCTGTAAGCCATAATATTTTCCCCACCTTCCCATTAGTTTCCCTGTTTCTTCCCCAGCCCCACTAGGGACAGTGCGCAGTGGCAATTTAACTTCCCAACACACACTTTTGGGATTTTGGAGGAAACTGGATGATGTGGAGGAAATCAACACGGTCAAAGGCAGAACGTGCACACTGTCACACATGCAACACCAGTGAACCCAGGTCATTGGATGTAAGGGGCAGCAGCTCCCTGGCCAAGCCACTAGGCTGTCCAGATAAACATTTGGATAAGCAAATTTGTTGTGGTTTTGTCCTTATGTTTATTATTAATTGTTAAATATTTCTGGGAGCAATTGAGGCAAATGGATTTCAGTCTCCTTCATGAGTAGAAGCTTTACTACTTCTTAGATGGAAGAAACTAACAATCCTCATGAACTATGAATGAGGTGATTAATCTATCAAGTTTAGAATCCAATTATACTTGCTACCATGATATTTGCTTCAGTTTTCCTAGAAATTCAATATTTATGTAAAAATCCTTGTATATCACACTATGTCAAACTTCACTGCTTTTCGTATAGTTCTTGAGGCAGCAAATGATTCTTGACTGTGCACTTTATTACATTAATTGTGATAATGCACAACACTGCATCTCTGCATTATGTTGAAGGGGTAGTTTCAATGTAGAGCATGTAATACATTGGATGATATCAGTTCCAGCTTTGAGACTAGAAGTGGCATCATATGTTTGCCGTGGCAAACGATTTCCTCAGGTGGTTCCATCACAGTCAATTTGGAATTTATTCAAAGAGCTTCAAACTGTAGTTCATACTGTACATTGCTGCAGTCATGACTACAAGGCAGGAATCTCTGTATTGGAAAACTATTGATATCATGTTGGAAAGAGCAAGTGGTAAAAAAAAACCAAAGAAATTACATTCTACAAATGGTACTTTTTATTGTAGTTTTTGCACTAAATATTAGCCAGATGTAGAAAACCAATACAATTTTCCCTGTTAAATCACCTGAAATATTGTCTCTATTATTTTGGCTCTGTTGTAATAAATATAATATCAACACATACAGTGGAACCATGTAATATTAGATTTAAATAATTGAGCTTATTGTGAAGAATAGGCAAGCAACTTTTCATTACTGATTTTCAAACTAATTCTTGGGCATGCATAATTGTAAGTTTTGAATAGAGCAGTATTCTTTCTGTTCATCCACTTCTGTTATTATAGAGCTCTTAAATCTAATGAGAATGTTATTGCAGAAGTGATTGTTTTGGTGATTTTGTGAATTTGAGTGGTGTGCACACTTGCCTATTACCCTAGGATGATGAAATTATTTTTTTCTACCTTGTAAAACAGCTGCTTATTCTCAAATTATTGCTGCTTTTCTATAAATTGCTGTAAACATTGATTTTGCTAAACAGAAATTTTTGATGATTAAAAATGAACAGGAACTGAAATAAGCAAAGTTAGAGAATATAAAGTTGATAAAAAAAATGCAGGATTTAACTGGAATATTGGAAGGTAATGCTAAAAAAAACCCCAAAAACAGAGGATTTCTGTAAATTTTGGAGTATTGTGGATGTGACTATGAGAGAAAATCTTCTAAGATCCAGGGAATCACACTGGGAATAGTTCTACAAAAATAAATGTATAGAGTGCACTGCGTATTTTTGTCTGTATTAATTGATAATCTAGAAAAAGTACATCCAGAATGGAGATTGTCAGAGTCCTGCTAGTATGATGTTTTACACAGTACCTTAAGAACAGTCTGAGCTTTTGTTGCTCTGGGTTACATAAAATACTGCATTTGGACACTCCATTTTCTCTGACCTGCCATTTTCCGCTTGGTTGTCTCAACTGTTGACCAGTTCATGATGCAGCAGTGCTCTAAGAGGCTTAATTTTTGTTTCCAGATCAAGAATTAAATGCTAATAAGCCCAACCCTGCATTAATTTGTCTGTAAATAAGTACATCTGGCCACATACTTGAGAGCAATAAGGGGTTTGAGTGCTGAAGTGTCAGATGTCAACATACCAGTTTCAGCAACTGTACAAAAATAGCTGCACCTAGCAGGAAGCCAGTCATTTTATGGTAAGATGTCAAATTTGTTCTTTCATTAGCGGTAAAATATTCAGAAGAATTTTAAAGGAGGAGTAATTAATGATTTGTCCTTGAGATAACCTGTCATGATCTATCAATGTTTCAAAAATATGTTTATAACATGTGATTGTTTTTATAACTTTGGGGATAATATGTGGCCCTTTAGTTGTTGGTAGTTAATTGGGACTAGGGCTTCTCACTTCAAATATCAATCATCTCTTAGCTTTAGAGTAAAGTTATTTCCCCTTTATTATATTCTTGTGAATTAGATTTTTTTCATTTCCTGAACCAGTCATATTTAATTTCGTTAAGCAGCGTTGACATATTCCTGAAGGTCTTCTCAAGTGCTGTTTTTTCATGTACAGATGCCCACACTCTGTAAACATAGAAACATAGAAAATGGGTGCAGGAGTAGGCCATTCGGCCCTTTGAGCCTGCACTGCCATTCAGTATGATCATGGCTGATCATCCAACTCAGAACCCTGCACCAGCCTTCCCTCCATACCCCCTGATCCCTTTAGCCACAAGGGCCATATCTAACTCCCTCTTAAATATAGCCAATGAACTGGCCTCAACTGTTTCCTGTGGCAGAGAATTCCACAGATTCACCACTCTCTGTGTGAAGAAGTTTTTCCTAATCTCGGCCCTAAAAGGCTTCCCCTTTATCCTCAAACCGTGACCCCTCATTCTGGACTTCCCCAACATCGGGAACAATCTTCCTGCATCTAGCCTGTCCAATCCCTTTAGGTTTTTATACGTTTCAATCAGATCCCCCCTCAATCTTCTAAATTCCAACAGGTATAAGCCCAGTTCATCCAGTCTTTCATCATATGAAAGTACTGCCATCCCAGGAATCAATCTTGTGAACCTTCTTTGTACTCCCTCTATGGCAAGGATGTCTTTCCTCAGATTAGGGGACCAAAACTGCACACAATACTCCAGGTGTGGTCTTACCAAAGCCTTGTACAACTGCAGTAGTACCTCCCTGCTCCTGTACTCGAATCCTCTTGCTATAAATGCCAGCATACCATTTGCCTTTTTCACCGCCTGCTGTACCTGCATGCCCACTTTCAATAACTGGTGTATAATGACACCCAGGTCTCATTGCACCTCCCCTTTTCCTAATTGGCCACCATTTAGATAATAATCTGTCTTCCTGTTTTTGCCACCAAAGTGGATAACTTCACATTTATCCACATTAAATTGCATCTGCCATGAATTTGCCCACTCATCTAACGTATCCAAGTCACCCTGCATCCTCTTAGCATCCTCCTCACAGCTAACACTGCCGCCCAGCTTCGTGTCATCCGCAAACTTGCTGCATTTAATTCCCTCATCCAAGTCATTAATATATATTGTAAACAACCAGGTCCCAGCACTGAGCCTTGCGGTACCCCACTTGTCACTGCCTGCCATTCTGAAAAGGTCCCGTTTATTCCCACTCTTTGTTTCCTGTCTGCCAACCAATTCTCTATCCACATCAATGCCTTACCCCCAATACCGTGTGCTTTAAGTTTGCACACTAATCTCTTGTGTGGGACCTTGTCAAAAGCCTTTTGAAAATCCAAATATACCACATCCACTGGTTCTCCCCTATCCACTCTACTAGTTACATCCTCAAAACATTCTATGAGATTCGTCAGACATGATTTTCCTTTCACAAATCCATGCTGACATTGTCCGATGATTTCACCGCTTTCCAAATGTGCTGTTATCACATCTTTGATAACTGACTCTAGCAGTTTCCCCACCACCAATGATAGGCCATCCGGTCTATAATTCCCTGATTTCTCTCTCCCTCCTTTTTTAAAAAGTGGGGTTACATTAGCCACCCTCCAATCCTCAGGAACTAGACCAGAATCTAAAGAGTTTTGAAAAATTATCACTAATGCATCCACTATTTCTTGAGCTACTTCCTTAAGCACTCTGGGATGCAGACCATCTGGCCCTGGGGATTTATCCGCCTTTAATCCCGTCAATTTACCTAACACCACTTCCCTACTAACATGTATTTCCCTCAGTTCCTCCATCTCACTGGACCCTCTGTCCCCTACTATTTCCGGAAGATTATTTATGTCCTCCTTAGTGAAGACAGAACCAAAATAATTATTCAATTGGTCTGCCATGTCCTTGCTCCCCATAATCAATTCACCTGTTTCTGTCCGTAGGGGACCTACATTTGTCTTAACCAATCTTTTTCTTTTCACATATCTATAAAAGCTTTTACAGTCATTTTTTATGTTCCCTGCCAGTTTTCTCTCATAATCTTTTTTCCCCTTCCTAATTAAGCCCTTTGTCCTCCTCTGCTGAACTCTGAATTTCTCCCAGTCCTCAGGTGAGCCACTTTCTCTGGCTAATTTGTATGCTTCTTCTTTGGAATTGATACTATCCCTAATTTCCCTTGTCAGCCACGGGTGCACTACCTTCCTTGATTTATTCTTTTGCCAAACTGGGATGAACAATTGTTGTAGTTCATCCATGCGATCTTTAAATGCTTGCCATTGCATATCCACCATCAACCCTTTAAGTGTCATTTGCCAGCCTATCTTAGCTAATTCACGTCTCATACCTTCAAAGTTACCCTTCTTTAAGTTCAGAACCTTTGTTTCTGAATTAACTATGTCACTCTCCATCTTAATGAAGAATTCCACCATATTATGGTCACTCTTACCCAAGGGGCCGCTCACGACAAGATTGCTAACTAACCCTTCCTCATTGCTCAATAACCAGTCTAGCCTGCTCTCTAGTTGGTTCCTCGACATGTTGGTTCAAAAAACCATCCCGCATACATTCCAAGAAATCTTCTTCCTCAGCACCCTTACCAATTTGGTTCATCCAATCTACATGTAGATTGAAGTCACCCATTATAACTGCTGTTCCTTTATTGCACACATTTCTAATTTCCTGTTTAATACCATCCTCAACCTCACTACTACTGTTAGGTGGCCTGTACACAACTCCCACTAGCGTTTTCTGCCCCTTAGTGTTATACTGCTCTACCCATATCGATTCCACATCTTCCCGGCTTATGTCCTTCCTTTCTATTGCATTAATCTCCTCTCTAACCAGCAACGCCACCCACCTCCTTTTCTTTCATGTCTATCCCTCCTGAATATTGAATATCCCTGAATGTTGAGCTCCCATCCTTGGTCACCCTGGAGCCATGTCTCTGTAAATATAAGTGCTTTATTGTCTGACAACTTTTATTGTACAAATAGATGACGATGATCATCAATATGTGCTGTGTCATATGACATGGGTGATCATGGACTTCGTCATGAATGTTCTTGGCAAATTTGCCTTCAGAAATGGTTTGCCATTGCCACCTTCTGGGCAATTCCTTTACAAGACGGGTGATCCCAACCATTATCGATATTTCTCAGAGATTATATTCCTGGTCGTATAACAAGGACTTGTGATATGCACCAGCAGTTCCTACAACTATCCACCACCTGCTCTCATGTCTTCAAGTGTCCCTGATCGGGGGCTAAGCAGGTGCTACACTTCGAGGGAAGATGCACCTTACACCTGACATGTGGTAGAAACCCATCTCCACCCTGCCACCCAAAAATACATGATGCATAAAGATATTTCATTCTTTTGTGAACGAGAAAATCTGCAGATGCTGGAATTCTGAGCAACACACACAAAATGCTGGAGGAACTCAGCATACCAGGCAACATCCATGGGAAAAAGTACAGTCGGCGTTTCGGCCCAAAACCCAGTCCTGCCGAAGGATTTTGGACAGAAACGTCGGCCGTACCGCTTTCAATAGCTTCTGCCTGGCCTGCTGGGTTCCTCCAGTATTTTGTGTGTATTTCATTCTTTTCCTTCTGAATGCAAATCTTGGATATTGATTAAATATGAAGGTAAATATCTGGAGCAGGAAATTTGGTCCACATACATAATGTAGAAGAGGCTACATGTTCTTTGATTATGAAATTCAGGGCTCCATTTACTACTTTTGAACCAAACTTTGGAAGCAGCTCACATCAAGTCTGGAAGCTGAGATAAGCTTGTCTTTAAAAATCAACAGTGAAAGTCTTGCCGGTTAATCAGTTGTGCCATGTGGATGGTGTTTAACTTCTCCCAGGTCAGAACTTCAGTTGGCATTAAACAGCCTGAAATTGCTGTTGTCAAGGATAAGAAGAAATAACTGGCTGTGCTGTCCAGTCCAAGCAAGGAACCTAGAGAAGTTGTAATTTAAAAAGGTTGCTGTGGTTCAGTGCAGCAATTTAATTTATTCCCTGATGTTTCTGCAAAACACAGATTTACAGCTATTTTCCAAACATAAAGTTTAAGATATGAAAATAGAAAATCCATACTGAAATATAATCTTTCTGAAATGCATCAGTTTATGACAACTCCGCTTCTCCATTGTTCACAATAAACGTGTGGGCCTTTTGAATTTTGCAGGGCCTTTGTCCTTGAGCTTGTCACCAATTCCAAATGTCTAGAGTATCTACTTGTAGTGAGTTACAGTGCAAAATTTTTATTTCCATCTCTTAAATTTTAATAGAAATTATGATTAATATCAATTTTAATTTACAGTGACAACTTGCATTTATACAGTCATTTCAGCAGAGCAAAATTCTGAGGATGTAAAGGTCATGTTTGATGCTTTTACTTTATTAAGTCCATTCTATCAGGTTAATCTAGTAAAGATAAGTATTTTCTTGTAAAAAAATGTTCTGGTGTTGATGGCTGTGATTGAAAATGAAATCTCCGTTAATCTTGGAACAAGTAAATAAAAGAATAGATTGACACTGTTTTATTGACATAATAAAAGTGAGCTTGGATTCACATAGTTTTGATTTATCACATAACAAATAATGGAGCTGTAGATCATTTTTCAAATCTTGCATCAGTAACTTTTATTGTTGCCCATAATCAGACTTAATAAAATATTTTCTATTCACACTGCTATCTTCTCAAAGCCCTTTCCCTTTCTGAATGACAACACAGTGCATGTACTTTCATACTTCTATTAGACATCTTTAAAAAAGAATTTTAAGCTTTAACGTAACCATTATGTAACATGTGTTACTCTATTACATTGAACATGTGATTAGGAAAGAGGAGTTAGAGTGCACGGTAATTATGGGAAAGATTGAAGGGAAGAAAACAAGATGAAGGCAAAGACAAATGATGATGGAGACAGCAGCCAGAGGACTGGAAATGAATACCAATGAATTGATCTACTTGACCCAAAACAGGAGTGTGTGGGCCATGGCAGTCAAAGCTCAAACTGGGCACGGCACCTGATGATGATGATGATTACTCTATTAGCAGCCGAAGAGGAAAATGCATCTCTTCTACGGATTAATTTGACAATGATATTTGAAAATCCACTTCAGCAATGGAAATACCAAATGATGTGGATGGTAAAAATGTAAAACATTTAAAATATGCAGAAAACTTTTGTAAGTAGTTAGTATCTCTGGACTATCCTGATGAAATGTTATTGGCCTGAAATATTAACACACTTCCTCTCTTCCCCCCCAAAGAGGTTGCTAGACTTTATAAATATTCCTAAAAATGACTATTTTATGTTGTTTAAATAACTATCCTTTTAAATGGGCAGACTTTATTTGATTTGAGAAAAGTAAACAATCCTGTCCCACCATTAAAATGAAAGGGATGAATATTAATGATGTAATGGGTAAAAGTATTAGTTAGAGATTTTTAAAGAAGTGTTTTGTAAAGAGTACTTATAAAGGTAAAGTTTGCTCTGATAATTAAAGCTAGGTAATAAGCCAGATAATTCCAGGTGTAACTTGGACCTGCCTGTGCTGGTAATTTGTCAATTCAAGGTCTTTTTTTTTCAGTGGGCTAGTTTGTAGTGGATGTAGAGGTGGACCAATATTTTGCCCTCTTGTACATTCGCAACCAGTTCTGAACCTGATCTTGTCAGTGACGCTCAGCATAAGAGTAAAGGTTGACAATGCTTAATTCACACAACACATACTGAGTGCAGAAGTCTTTACACAGCAGGCACATCTTCAGTTGTGTGCTGCACCAAGTGTGAAATATCATCTGGTACTTTTCAGTGTAGGTGGATTAAACCTCAGAGGAAAAGCAGTTCTTTCCCCTCTAATTAACCCGGTAAACTGCATTTGTATACTTCTTGCTGGCTTCATGTCTACAGCTTTCTTTTGAATGTGGATGTTCTATTTGCTTAGGCACAAAGCAGGTGATGTTTAGATTCGACAAGAACTTGAATTTATTTACCACCTTCTGACATAGTAAAATGTCCCAAAGTTCATCTGAAGAGAATAATCAGATAAAAACTAAGAATAATTGTTCATTGCCATGTGTATTCTGTATTTCAGAGGTAATAGTCTGCCATCCTTGCCTGGTTTTATTTTTCTAAAGCTCCAGCTCACTATTTGTAGCTTGTTGTTACTTTATAACCTAAAAGCAATGAACATGCTTCTGCAAACTAGATATAGTGTATTACATTGAAACATATTTAATAAAATTAAGATGGAGAGGGCAAAGGCATGGAGAAGGTTTCCCTGGGTTGAGAATGTTAGAGCAAGGAGTTGTAGTGTACAGATAAGGGGTAGTCCATTAACGACTAAGATAAAGAGAAATTTATTCTTTCTGACAGTAGTGAATCTTGAACGCTGTAGAACCATAAACATTGCGTTCATTCAAAAAAAGAGATAAGCAGACTTCTGGATATAAAACAAAATGTACTATGTAAGAGTAAGGCAGCAAAATAATATCCAACATTATCGTGTTGAATGTCGGCCTCCTATACAGTCCAATATGAATCCGGAAGAAGGGTCGCAGCCTGAAATATCAGCTGTTTATTCATTTCCACAGATGCTCTCTGACCTGCTGAGTTCCTCCAGCATTTTGCATGTGTTGCTGTGGATATGTGTAATTGATTTAACTGAGTCTTGTTTGGAATAAAATATTAAATGGGGTGAGGAGCACAAACTGAACTACCACTGATTCAGTGTTGTCTTTTTAATGAACCACCACAGAGTGGTGGAATTTCAGCATTCCTCCCAATTGACAGATGGTTTATATTGGGAAATTTGTGAGCTCCATTACCACCAGAGCTCTGTGTGGAAATTAAGTTCTCATCCTCTAGGTTATCTAAAACTAGATGCTGGAATGCTAATAATTACAAGTCATGATGGATGATGTGAAGAGCAGTGTATAAAAACCATTTCAAATTTTCTTCATACCATTTCAAATTTTCTTCATAAAAATTTTGTTGGGTCACACATTCGTACAATTGAGACTTCTGTAAAAATGTTCTCAGATTAAGAATGAAGAATGTAGTCTTGCTAATTTACTGGAGTTGGCACAGTGATTGTTGTGAAGGCAGATCGTGTAGATTATTGGGGCAGTTAATGTCATGTTATACCTGAGGTGTTACAGCTTCTCATTATTCATTCATTTACAGTCTTGCCAGTAGATATGATTCTACATTATATTCAAAAGCCTCAGTCCAGTGACATTAATGCATCAACACAAATGCTATTATCTGGAACAATATACGAAAGAAGGTGAGACAGCATCTATGGAGGGAAATAGGCAGTCGAGACCTCTTGGGTTGAGCTCCTTCATCTGGACTGAAAGAAAGAGAGGAGATAGCCATATTAAAAGGTGGAGGGAAAGGATGGAACAAAAGGCTATTGGGAAAGGGGGAAATTATAGCTATATAGTAGACCCCTTTATCACCTCCTTTGCTCTACCCCTTCTCTCCACCATTCTCCACTGGCTATCTTCCCTCTTTCTGTCAGTCCAGATGAAGAGTGTTGACCTGAAATATCAGCAGTCTAATTTATTTCACCCATGTTGCCTGACCCATTGAGTTCCTCCAGCACTTTGTGTGTTACTCAAGAAACTAAATCTGTTAAAGGAGCAACACACATCAAAGTTGCTGGTGAACGCAGCAGGCCAGGCAGCATCTCTAGGAAGAGGTACAGTCGACGTTTCGGGCCGAGACCCTTCGTCAGGACTAACTGAAAGAAGAGCTAGTAAGAGATTTGAAAGTGGGAGCGAAACGTCGACTGTTCCTCTTCCTATAGATGCTGCCTGGCCTGCTGCGTTAACCAGCAACTTTGATGTGTGTTGCTTGAATTTCCAGCATCTACAGAATTCCTCATGTTTGCACTGTTAAAGGAGTATTGAGAAAATAAAATGCACAGAAATTACAATAAGCTGGGTGCTCTGGTTTCCTCCCACAGTCCAAAAATATAGTAGGTGAATTGGTCATTATAAATCATGCTGCAATTAGAATAGTGCTAAATAGGTGGTTTGCCAGATGGTGCGGCTCATTGGGCTGGAAAAGCCCGTTCGGTGCTGTGTCTGTAAATAAAGTAAAATTACAATTGATAAAGTCAAATAAAAGACATACAATAAAAGCTGGTTAATTTCGCCAGACAAATGTAGGGAGAAGAGAGTAGTTGCTACTATGATATGTATAAAAATTAATCATTTTTAAAGCAATCTTAAAGTCATAGAGCAATGCAACATGGATACAGGCCCTTTGACCTAACATGTCCATACTAACAATGGTGCCCAACTATTTAGTCCCAATTTCCTGTCATCAGCACATATCCCTCTAAGCCAGGGGTGCCCAAACTTTTTTATGCCATGGACCCCAAAGTGGTAACCCCTGCTCTAAGCCCTTCCCCTCCATGTACCTAACCGTGCTTCTTAAATGGCACGACTGTACCTGCCTCAACTGCTTCCTCAGGCAGCAAATTCCATGTGCTCACCAGTATCTGTGTGAATAAGTTGCACCTCAGGTCACTTTCTGATCTTTCCCCTCTCTCCTGGAAAAAAAATGCTGTTACTATCCTTCTTACCTATGCCTGTCATTATTTTAAACATTCCTAACCAACTACTGTGGCTGGAAGCATAGGTGGCCCTGCTGATCTCTTTAGTCATCCTTTTACTCTTAACGTACCTATAAACCTCTTGGGATTTTACTTAACCTTGCCAACTAATTCAATTTCAAGCCCTCCCATGTCCTCCTAAGTCTATTCTTAATCTTTTTATAGTTATCAAGGGATTCTTTCCTTTTAGTCTCTTAAACCCAATGTATGCTTCCTTCTTTCTCTTGATCAGATCATCAATGTTTCTTGTCTGCCAAGGTTCCCTAAAATTGCTTAGTTTACCCTTCACCCAAACAGGAACATGCTGCCCCTGGATTCTTGGTATTCTCACTGTTGAAAGCCTCCTACTTGCCATCCATTCTTTTCCCCTCAAACAGGCTCACCAAATCAATATCGGCTAGATCCTGCCTAATTCCCCCCAAATATATTCTGCTTCAGTTTAGAACCCTGTCCTATCCTTATCCACCACTAGCTTACAATTAACAGAATTATGGATACTAGAGCCAAATTGCTGCCTGACTATTACCTCAGATCCTTGCCCCGCCTTGGTCCTTAAGAGGAGGATTTGTACGGCCCCCTCCCATGTAGGGATGTATATATTGATTGATGGGGAATATACAACCCTTTTTATTGATGGATTGATTTACTGAGGGCTTGTTTAGTGGACAAAAGGCTCTGACATCTTCCCTCTGTCTGGGAATAATGTTGTCTCTCCATGTAGGCCTTTATTTAATGGTGCTTTTCTGTACCTAAGAGAGAAAAGAAGTAAAAACAATCACACAATCACAATCAGGTTTAATATCACTGGTCTACATTGTGAAATTTGTTGTTTTATGGCAACAGTGTATTGCAATACATGATAATAAAAACTGTAAATTACAGTAAGAAATACCTGTGTATATATATATGAAAGAGAGAAAAAAAAACATAATGAGGTAGTGTTCATGCATTCAATGTCCATTCAGAAATCTGATAGCAGAGGGGAAAAAGCTATTCCTGAATTGTTGAGTGTATGCCTTCAGGCTCCTGTACCTCCTCCCTGACAGTAGCAATGTGAAGGGGGCCTGGCCTGTGTGATGGGGGTACTTAATGATGGATGCCGTCTTTATGAGGCATCGGTCCTTGAAGATGTCCTGTGATGCTAGGCAGGCTAGTTCCCATGATGGAGCTGTCTGAGTTTGCAATTATCTGCAGCTTATTTCAATCCTGTGCAGTGCACTCCCCCATCCGTCTCCACCAGACGGTGATGGAGCCAATTGGAATGCTTTCCATGGTACATCTGTAGAAATTTGAGAGTGCCTTTGGTGACATACCAAATCTTACAATCGCCTAATGAAATACAGCTGTTTTTGTACCTTCTTTGCAAATGCATCAATATGTTAGACCCAGGATAGATCCCCAGAGATGTTCACACCCAGGAGCTTCAAATTGTTCACCCTTTCCACTTTTGATCTCTCAATGAGAACTGGTGTATGTTCCCTCATCTTAGTTCATGCCAATTTTTTTTGTCTTACTGACGTTGAGTGCAAGGTTGTGCTGTGACACCACTCAACCAGCTGATGTATCTCACTCCTATATGCTTCCCTGTCACCATCTGAAATTCTGCCAAAAATAGTTGTGTCATCAGCAAATTTATAGATGGTGTTTGAGCTGTGCCTAGCCACACAGTAATGGGTGTAGAGAGAGTAGAGCAGTGAGCCAAGCACATACCCCTGAGGTGTGTCAGAGTTAACTATCTGCAAGGTGGAGATGTTATTTCTGATCTGCACAGACTATAGTCTTCTGGTGAGAAAGTAGAGGATCCAGTGGCAGAGGAAGATACAAAGGTCCAGGTTTGGGCGCTTTTTGATCAGAACTGTAGGAACAATTCTGTTAAATGCTGAGCTGTCGTTAATAAACAGAAACCTGACATAAGGATTAATATTGTCCAGGTGATCCAAGGCCGTATGAAGAGCCAATGAAACAGCATCCACTGCTGACCTATTGTTGCGATAGGCAAATTGCAGTGGGTCCAGGTCCTTGCTGACTCAACAGCTAATTCTAGCCATAACAGCCATAACCAACTTCTCAAAGAAGTTTATCACTGTAGATGTGAGTGCTACTGGATGATAGTTGTTGAGGCAGCTCACCCTGCTCTTCTTGGGCACTGGTATGATTGTCACCTTTTTGAAATAGGTGGGAACTTTTGACTGTAACAGTGGGAGACTGAAAGTACCTGCTAGTTGGTTGGCACAGGTTTTCAGAGCCTTACCAGGTACACCATTGGGGCCTGTTGCCTTGTGAGGGTTCACCCTCTTAGAAGACGTTCTGATGTTGGCCTCTGAGACAACAATCACAGGATCACCGGATGCAGCAAGTACCCTCTCAGCTCTAGTTTTATTCTCTCTTACAAAGAGTGCATAAAAGGCATTGAACTTGTCTGGGAGCGAAATATCACTATCATTCATGGTGTTAAGTTTTGTTTTGTAGGAAGTTTGCCAGAGTTGACATGCATCCAACTCTGCCTCTAACCTTAATTGATCTTATTCTTTTTCTCTTGAGATAGTCCTCTGTAAGTAGTACCTAGCCTTCTCGCATAGTACTAGATCACAAGACTTGAATGACACAGATCTAGCCCTCTCCTGGTTCATCCATGGCTTTTGATTCAGGTATGTTTTCATAAGCACAAACTCATCCACACAGTTTTCTATGAAGTCAGTGACAACTGTGGCGAATTTGTACAGACGCAAAGGTGAACCCTTGGAAGCTCTCCAGTCCACCAACCTAAAGCCGTCCTGTAAGTACTCCTCTGCCTCCCTTGCCCGTACCCTCTTGGTCCTCTTTACTGGTGCAGCAGTCTTTGTTGTCTGCCTGTACTCAGGGAGTAGAAGTACAGCCAAGTGATCAGACCCTGGGATGGCACAGTAAGCATTCTTGTATAACTGTGGTCCACTATGTTGGTTCCTCTGATTCCACGATGATATATTAATGATAATTATCTACAGACTTTTTCATGCTATCCTGGTTAAAATCCCTCAATATAGTGATGAAGGCTGGGTGTGCTGTTTCATGCTAGTTGATTACGTAGCTCAGTTCATCTAGAGCCTGTTAGACACCGCCCTAAGGTGGAATCTACACTGCTACGAAGATGATGGCTGACAACACTTGATCGCTAGATGTTCCATGTTGAGTGATCAGGAATGGGACAGAGATGCCAAATTTGTGCACCAGGAGTAGTTAATCATAAAGCTTCTGCCTTTGACCGACTCAGCAGTCCTATCTTGCTGGTGAATCGTGAAGCTGGCGAGCTGTATTGCTGCGTCCAGATATCCAAGTCTCCGTGAAACAAAAGACACAATGGTCCCTGATGTCCCTCTGGTACAGCAATCTTGCTCTGAGGTCTTGGATTTTATTTTTCAGAGATTGTATGTTTGGCAGCAGAGAAGATGGTACTGGAAATTGGAACCTACTTCCCCTTAAACAAATTTTTAATCCAGCGCGGCATCCTCGCTTCCACTGCCTTAAAGGGGAACTGCACTTGCAACTGTAGACTGCTGTCCAAGATTTGTGAACTTCAGGTAGTGATAGAGTTTTCAAACGCCTTAAAACGACGCTGCTTACTCTGTTTTTCCAAGCTGCAGCTGTCGATTTCAACTGTAAAATAGGAATTCTTCTGTCTCCCTTTGTCTCTCCCTCTCTGTCTTTCTTCTGCCTCTCTCTCTGTTCCTCCACTCTGTCTCCCACTCACACCAACCCCACCCTCTCTGTCTGCTATCCCTCCTTCCCATTTTCTGCATTCTTCCTCTCAGCTCTCTGTCTTTCTTTCCCATGCATACTCTCAGCCTGTCTCTTTTTCTTTGTTTTCCCTCTACATTTGCAACAGTTCTGAACCCCCTGCTCCAGCTCTGACTGCCTATCAGGGACAGTGCACTTAAGCTCGTGAGGCACCAAAAACATTTTATGTGCCTAAAATTACTCCCTGATGCACCTAGTACAACATTATGCTGGATAATTTAAATAAAACCTGGGTCTTTCAGTGATGCAGTCCTTGAGCTGAGCTTCCCATGAGGTTGTCTGTGCCGTACCACAGCTCTGCATAGCCACTACATTACTTCAGTTGAAATCAACACCACAGGGCACAGTAGTAACTTCACTGTAGCTAATAAATTGTCAATGTCTTTCAAATTCTGCTCCTCATGAAGCACTTGATTCAGGAATACTGTTATATTCTCCAAGGTATTTCAATAAAAGTTCCAATTTTGACTGATTTGTCTGATCTGACTGCAATTTCGGTTAATGTATATTATCTTTCACTAAACTAGGAAACCACTGATGCAAGTAAATCTTGATATTTGCCAACAGATTCACCATTACATTAAATTTGAAGTGATTAAATTCTGAGTGGCTTTAGTCCATAAATTTAGCTATTATCAGCAGTTTTACTATCTTGCACAAGTGTTAGCAAAAAAGATAATTTGACTTGCAATAACTGCGAATTGTTCATCGTTATGGAACTGCAGCTGAGGTCCATTAAAGAAGATGACAGCCTTCATTGTGATTGGCAACATTAACATGTTTCCATGTCTGAGGAGAAAGCAGGCCGACAGTAAAGTTGACGCACACTTCTGATCTCAGTTCAAGATGATTGGCTCAATGTTGGCAAAACGGTTGTCTGTTTTGCCAGAGTCTTGGAGTTCATCCGACTGTAAAATGAGAACTGTGAGCATTGTCAGAAATTAAGATGGACAATGAAGGTGTTTTCAATTGTTTCAAAGCAAGCTTCCACATTTTCTGTACTCACTGAAGTGAAATAACTTCATATGATTCCTGGCATGACCTGTATTATAAGGACTGAAATTGTATGGTATTGGTTTTCTTTAGTGAAAAGTAGATACTCTCATTGAAAAGTGACAAATTTACCTCAGTTTGGTCTTTGTTCCTGATTGTTTCAGACTTTATTTCTTCTATGGTATCTGCAAAGGAAATAAAATGACAGATTTCAATGACCTCAGTCAGTTTGGAAATATCTCTAATCAAGATAATTGCAATGAATTATGTATAAGTATACATATCACAAAATCAAGACGCCAACAAAATTATTCACATTGTCATATTTTGAGAAAGGAGGCCAGATTTCCCTCTGTGCTGTCACGAATGAATTAAGATTATGTGGTGGGGCAAAGTGTTATTTCGCCATCATAGGTTCCATCTTTCCTTCCTGCCATTTCCCCGTTATTGAAGAGTGGGGTTGATAGGATTGAGCTTATCTTCCTAACTCCTTTCCCTTCCATCCACTCATTATCACTGCAGTTCTCTGAAGAGCTACCTTGTGGACAGTTTGACTGCTGTAATGATGGAAACAGTAAGTAGCTTTGAAATCAGTGATGTGGAGGTGATGCAGCGTTAACCAAACTAATAATTCAAAAGCCTGTCCCAACAAACCAGAGACCCCATTTCAGAGCACTAGTGAAATTAAAATTCAGTTACTAGTCTGGAATTTGAGGAGAAACAGTAATGATGACCATGAAAGGTAAGGGACTGTCCAAAAGCCTTGTATGTTTTATAATTGTCCTTCAGGGGCAGGAATTTGTTGTCCTTAGCTGATTGACCTACATGTGATTCCCAGCACTATGTGCATGATCAACTCTGCAATTATATTCAATATAGTAAGTAAAATGGTACTTTCTCAAGACAATTAGGAAAGGACATTAACTGTTGGCATAACTGTAAATGCTCAGAACCTGAAAGTGAATTCTAAAAAAGGAGCCAATCTCATCCTCAATTTTAGGTTAATTTGCTATTTGCTCTCACTTTAAGCATATACTTGACTGGTTGTTTGTCTTCGACGACCTTTTCCCAATTTTGTTATTCTTATTAGCCCTTTGGATCCTGTAGCAGGACTGTGAAGATGTCTGCCAGTTGTATATTCAATTCCTTTGCTTCTGACCAACTATTGAAATTTGCAATGTCTTCATACTCAGATGATCAAAGAAATGCAGGTAATTATATATTCTGGAAAAATATTGGTGTTTAACACAATACTAGCATTATCTTTAGCTCTGTAATTATATAAACACTGTGTCATGCACTGCAATTCATGGTCAGTGATGTGACACTTATTAATACTTCCCAGCTTTTATTCATGTGTTGCCAGTTATTTCTGCATGGGATCCAGTATACCCCAAATTATATCTTCATTACATGTTAATATAATATTTTTCTCAAAACATCTGAGAAATGCCTTCCTGTTCTAGTTTAAGAGGTAGAATTGATTACTGTCAGAATTTCTGTGACAAATAGTGAGTAACATTTTCCTCCTGATGTGTTGATGACAGAATTTAGAAGACTTAGTCTGTTCATTAAAGTCCTAGTGTTTTAAGGATAATCTTCTGTTGCTGGCAGATTTGCATGGTTAATCAAACCAGAGAATCTGAGGGAAAGGCACAAAGATGAAAAGCCGCCAGCGAAATGGGATTAAAACATTGATGGCATATTCTGAAATATAGTGTACGGAAAAGTAAACTACTTTACGTGTATTTTTAGTTTGAGATTTAACTTTACTGGAAATACAACATACAAGATCATCCATGTAGTCATGTAGATGGTTTGGAAGGTAGGGATTAGTTTTGGTGGTGTTAGGAAAAGGGATGATTGGGTGGAAATATTCAACAATTCTAGCAGTTTTTATTTTCTACCGCATATTCTTGTGCTGAAAATATGTGCTCACATGTTTAGTAGCTGATTTTCTAAGTACGCAAACAGTTTGTTAGTCGATAAAAGGTTTTACTAATTTACAAATTTCCACTTTTAATTGCCACAGAACCTGTAAAGTAATGACCTCTCAATTTTGATTACTTGCAGGTAATCTAAGTTGAGAGGTCATGACTTTACAGGTCTATGTCTCAAATCTTAACTTTGAAAATTGATGATTTGTTCGCTTCTGGTTAGGATAGACCACAACCTTCTGCCCCATTCAAGAATTTGTGTTTCCTGGATGCCTTTCACATTCCAAGACATGGAATACAAGTGTTGTTTTGACAACTTCTCAACCCCAGAATAATCAATTTCTCCAACTCTTCAAATGCTTTGAGTTAATGTTGCTGAATGTCTTGACACTTCATCTTCAAAGTCTGGCAGATCTCAGACTTCAATTACCTCAGCAGCTCCACTACATTATTTACTTATTTATTTATTGAGATACATGGTGGAATAGGCCCTTCCAGCTCTTTAAGCTGCGATGCTCAGCAATCCCCTGATTTAACTCTATAGTAATCATAGCACAATTTACAATGACCAGTTAACTTACCCACCAGTATGAAACTAGAGCTCCTGGAGGAAACCAACTCGGTCATGGGAGAACATACAAACTCCTTACAGGTAATGATGATAATTGAACCCAGGTCCCTGGTACTGTAAAGTGTTGTGCTAACCACTACACTACTGCTCCGCTCTGCATCTGTACATCTGGGTAGAGCAAGGAATGCATTCTTACTATGTTGAAATCATATAGTTCCAAACTCAATTGGCTACATCGGCATGCCAAGCTCCTGTTGTATTCTACCCACTGCCAGCCAGTGCCACTTCATATCCAGCCAGATCATCTTTTGTTTCCACCCAGGTTTTTCTAATTCTTAAACCAGTTTGGTTCATGAGCGAAGTGGTTGATTTGTGAGGAAAATTTGAGCAGGTTGGTCCAATACTAATTGGAATATAGATGAATGAGAAGTGATCTTATTAAAGCACATCGTATCTTAAGGAGAAAAGGCACATCTTTAGGACCATGGAGAGTTTTAGTTCATACAAAACAGTGCTATTGTGTTAAAAAATCTAAGAGGACACGACTTAATGTATAGTTTATGAATATAAGAATGAAAATACTTTGCATAGTTTATACTTGTAAATCATATTTATTATGAGTAAAGTTTATTTTGTTTAAAAATTAACAGAGAAAATCACATTGATCTAGATGCAATAAAGAAATCAGGATCAGAATGATGGGGGTGAAACTGCAGTGGAGAGTGAGGACTAAAAGGGAAAAAAGAGTTAGGAATCACGGCTTTGGACAGAGTCACATAAACAGCAGGAGAAGTAAGGTAATTTTGTCTATAAACAAAGTAGCCTAGCAAAATAAGGAGGATCAATTTCAAATATATGTTTCTCTGCAGGGTGTGGAATGTTGACAATGAACAAGTGAGCCCAGTAAATTTGACAAATTATATTTGAGGGAATATGCTTAATGCTCTTGAAGAAGATAGAGTTGTACAAGGTTTTGCTTGGAGTATTGAAGTAATTATTTTGGACCTGGTGGGTTAATAAATAAAAACAGATGATTTCCCTGATGAAGGGTCCTCAGCTGGCACGTTGGTTTGGATGATTCACAGCTTGCAGTTCACCTGCACTCTATTTTGCAGCTAGCAATGGGCTGCAGGTCACTGAGCAAGGGGTTTTGATGATGCACTTGGGAACTTTTTACTTGCCTGCAGACAAGGGCAGACTGTCATTGGCTCATTTCTGACCAGTGGATTGATGGCTTTACATCTACAGTGTAAAAAGTGATGGGATTGGTCAATGCAAAGAATTATGGACACAGGGACCTGGAAGACTGAGTTTTTTGATGTTGTCTGTTCTTCTAATGAACTGGGATGCATTTATGTGATTAATGGAGCTAATATGAATAGATAATTTTTAAAAGTCATATATTAAAGATAAATCATGTTACAATAAAAATGGTTATGAAATGGACTTGAGAGCACCAAGGCAACATCTGTTCATTATGCACACATGCTGTTTGCATTAATCTGATTAATGTTATTAATGCTATTCATATATATTAATAATATAATTTTTGTGGGCCATCATTTATAAACTCAATGCAGAATAATTTAATTTTATTAGTTCATTGTGAGACAGGGCTAACTTGTGTAATGGAGGCCTTGTCTTTGAGCACTGACATTTTAAGTACATAATTCTTCTCCAATGAAAGCTATTTTGCTATATTTTAGGCATGCTTTGGAGGAGTAATTGTATTTAGAAGTGTTCAATTTGCGTATTAGATGCGCATTTTCAGTATATTTGGAAACAACTTTTAATGTACAATGTGCAAAATTTAGCTCTGAATATTAATAATATTTTGTACAGCAAATTGAGAATCTCTTAATAGATATCCACATGGTAGCTCTATTGTAATATGTAGCTGCAAAACTAGAAGATATATACATGCAGTATGTCTACTAAATTAATACTAAAAGCTTCAAGATTCATTCAGAATGTTGTCCAAGACCAGCACATTTTTTCCATCAGTCGTTCTGTCATTTATGTCATCGAGGTCGAATGTCACTAATAGCTTATATTTTGTCAGTTGATCTGAGAATTCGAGTTGTTAACAACGTATTTTTGTTTATTTAAAGCATATTGCCAAAATGTTCTCTCTGTTTTAGAGACAACACCTAGATTGTTCATATTTCCCTTTTTCCTGGGTTTTGGTCTTCCAGCGGTGCCTGTATGTAGGAATATGGCTCCATTGGTATTTTTTCCTTTGACATGTCACCTAGAAATAGTTTTTACATATAAATGAAATATCGCAGCTGAGCCCAATTCTGTCCTCACCCAGTATCATATGTTCATGAATTATCCAGAGGGATCATTGATTACCCTATAACAGAGAGCCTGTCTGACTCTCTCATATCTCAAGTCAGTTGTGGTGTTTGTATTGCTACTTTGACTGAGATCAACAACACACACTCTTTGCACTCTTACCTAAAATATTCTTAAAGGTATATAGAAATGACCCCACTGAATTACATTTATTTTTATTGTGATATTTATTCTCAACAGATATCCTCTCAAAAACTTCAATATCCATTCTGCTGTGTGGAGCCGAATTGTGTGCACAGTATTTTAACTGTATAATCTTCAGTGGCTTTTTGTAAGCTTGTCATCATGTTTTATCCTTTAGTTCCATGCCTAGTGTGATAAAACCTTGTTTATTTGTTTTATTTTGCAGCCTCATTGACTTGATGTGCTTCCGATAAGATCCTGCAAATTTGAACCTCTAAAGGGCCTTTTTATTTTCCCCACAGAATTAAATTCTCTTACATTCAGTGCATTGTTACTGCTTGTTTTAACAATATAGAGAATGTCATTTATTACTTCTTGGCAGTGTTCCATGGTTGAAATGCTATTACACAATTATGAAAGCTCAACAGACAAGATAACCGTATGAGGAGATTGGTCAGCACTTTATTTTATATGTATATTTGAAAAAGGGAGGTAAACCAAATTGATGGAACTTTAATAACAACAAAAGTGTTGTAAACACTTAACAGGCCAGGCAGAATCTGTAGATGATGCAGAATTATTGTTACATGTTTGTGAATTTGGATCTCTTACAGAATTCCATCAATCTTCTTTGATTCAGTCATCGAATATGGATGTCTGCATCCATTGCTCAGTTTTAATCATCGCAGAACTGAGGTGGAAGTTAAGCTATGCCTACAGTACTTGGTGTGGACTTGCAAATAGTGCAGACTGGAGAAAACAATGGATTTCTTTTGTGAAGGACGAAAGTCTGAATGCTTCTGTTAGAAGTTTACTGAGAATATTTATCTGTTCCTCTCTTCAGTGATGGTGCCAGTGTTGATGATTTCCAGCAGTTTGTCTTTGCTTCCACTTTCAGATGTTTCTTAGTAATTAAAGTATTTCTCTAGTTTTTTTCTGGTCATCAGACAGATCTACATAAATTGCTTTGTTTGACAGTTATCATTTATTGCAGAATTTTATGGAAGATTAAGTTTAGGAAACAGTCTTCCTCCAAAATACTGAAAGTATGCCTGCATGTTTATTTCTGTATTTATTCTAAAACCATAAAACTCTGATTCTTTTTAAAACTATTGGAAATGGAGCTTCAACATAAGCATCAATTATATAAATCATGTTCCAAATCATATAATGTTTATCTCCACTAAAATACTTTTTAAAGTGTTTAGGTCAGCTGAGCTATCTTCAACATGGAGAAAAGCACGATATGAGGAAACTATCAACAAATTTGCATATAGCAAACTGCACTAAAGGCAATGTAATCCCGTGCTGATCCAATGAAAGTTCATCCTACATTGGTAATCTTTGAAAGAGGATTAGAATCCATCCTGTTCTTGTACCACCAAACGAAAATCACTGAACCTGCACATAGGGTGGGGTAACAAAGAAGGAGTAAAAAGCATTGATTTAAGGGATACTGGGAAAGACTTGGTCAGTGATGCATTACTGAATTATGTATTTATATTTATTTTGTTATTTCCTCTATTGTGACTGAGATCCTTTAAAGCATACCATCTGCTATGCTTCAAAAAAGATTAATCTTTTTGTCCATTTTTCTCAGGTAGTCTCTGCTTTCTGGTGCTTGATGGGATGACCCACTTCGTATCAAAATGCACTGTACATGTTTATTGTGATTCACATAAAATCTGTTTCTTCTGTTGTTCTCTATGTATCAATTTATGAAAGATATATATTTCAGCCAAAAACTGTCAGAATTTGATGTAATCATCATTCTGCAAAACTAATCTTTCCAAACCAGACCTTGGCTGCTATCAGTTAAATGGGAATCCACTTGAAAATGTGTTCCTGCTGTTCAGAAGAAATGAAGGAAGAAAGAAAAACATTAATGTTTGAGACCAGATGCCAGAAGAATGGAGAAAATCTGCAGATACTGGAAATCTGAGCAACACGCACAAAATGCTGAAGGAACTCAGCAGACCAGGCAGTATCTATGGAAAAGAGTACAGCTGAGGTTTTGGGCCAGGTCCTGCCGAAGGGTTTCAGCTTGAAACATCAACTGTACTCTTTCCCTAGGTACTGCCTGGCCTGCTGAGTTCCTCCAGCATTTTGTGTGTGTTGACCAAGAGTGGTCTTCTTGGAAGCTTGGAGCAAGTCTGTATTGTTACTAAACAACAGATGGTAGCTTTAGTACAACAATAGTTTTATTTGGATCTGCATGATGGTTCAGCAGCATTTTGCAATATCTTGTTATTCATTACATCCTACTTGAATAGAAAAGCATCAAAAATAGTAAATACAGCTCAGTCCATCACATGTAAAACCCTCCCCATCTTTGTGTGGATTTATGAGGAGTATTGTTGCAGAAAAGCAGCATCCATCAATTCCTACACCCACCAGATAGCCCATGCTCTCTTCTCATTACTGCCATTAGGAAGGAGCTACAGGAGCCTTAATTCCCACGCCAGCAGCTCCAGGAACTGTTATGGCCTCTCAACCGTCAGGCATCCACAGTGGATAACTTCACTCACCCAGCACTGAACTGATTCCACAACCTATGGGCTCACTTTTAAAGGCTCTGCAACTTATGTTCTTGATATTTATTGCTTATTTATTTATTAATATATATATATTTTTTTCTTTTTTGTATTGCCATAGTTTATTGTCTTTTGCACGTAGGTTATTTGCCCGTGTTTATTGTGCGCAGATTTTCAGTGACTCTTGTGTTACTTTGTATTGACTGTGACTGCCCACAAGAAAATGAGTCTCTGGGTCATATATGGTGACATCCATGTCCTTCATAATAAATTTAATTTTTAATTTGAAATTTGAACGAACATATTTTAATTGTAGTGATACCTAAAAACATTCCTTTTATAAATTACACATCTCTGAGGCAAATTTGTTCTTCCAAATTGCATTTTGCTCACGATGATTTCTTTTTTATCCAGATTTTTTATCCATAGGATAAAGGTGAAGCATGGATATCAGTGATTTGAATACGAATTCTGAAGCAAAGCTTCACTTTATTATTTATAGCGGAAGATTGGATTGACCATCTAGTCATTTAGAGTTATCCTGTGCTGTTTTAAGTACCTTTAATAAGATGAAATCTGTGTTACATTTTGCTTGCTGCAAGTTCTAAAATTTGACTTCAGGTTCCTTTAGTTTGGATTTAGCCAGAAATTTTCTCGGACAATTTCTGGAGATGAGGGGATGACTCACTTCAACTCTGGTTAGGGTACATGGAGCCTGATGGGGAGGGGTGATAGGTACTTTGTGTAGTGATGTGCTTCTTACTTTACACCAAGGTTTTGTGTACTTCTGATATTTGTGATCAAGGTTATCCATGCCTTCTTGAGTGGTCATGGGCCAAAGATTCTCAGGAGCCAGTGACGAAGTTGTGTTTTATCAAGGAGGCTTTGAGTGTGTCCTTAATTCTTTTCATCTTGCTCCCTGGTAATCCCCTCTCACCATAGAGTTTGGCAGGGATTGTCTATTTCAGGAGCCTGTGGACAGTCATGTAAACAAAATAGTCTGTCCAGCAGAGCTGGCTGAATATAATTAATATAATTGCTGCTAGGAGTGTTTTGTCAAGGAGAGGTTGTTGACATTGTCTCATTTATCTGTCCAATCGATTTAGAGGAATTTGTGAAGACTGTTGAAGGTGTTTTTCCTGTGTTTTGAGGTATTTGCTGCAGGTGGTTTTCAGAAGCATGCATTCAGAACAAGATGTCCTAGTGAACAAAGAGCTTTTCACTAGGTTGTAGACATCAAATATCCTCAAAGATCAAAGTTTAAAGTACATTTTATTATCAAAGTGCACATCTGTCACCATATATAACCCTGAGTTTCATTTTCTTGTGGGCATACACACAAATCCATAGAATAGTAGCTATAACAGAATCAAGGAATAACAGCCCAGCTAGACAGCAGAAGACACCAAACTGTGCAAATGTAAAAAGAAGAAACAATAATAATAAAAAATAAATAAGCAAAAAAAATCAAAAACATGAAATGACGAGTCCTTGAAAGTGAGTCTGTGGGTTCTGGACATCTCTATGATGGAGCAAGTAAAGTTGAGTGAAGTTAACCCTTTTGGTTCACGAGCCTAATGGTTGAGGGGCAATAACTGATAATGAACCTGGAGGTGTGAGTCAGAATGAGAATGAGAATCAGGATTAATATCACTGGCATATGTTGCGAGATTTATTAACTTTATGGCAGTGGTACAATGAAATACATGATAAACAAATAGAGTGAAAAAAGCTGAGTTACATTAAGTATATATATGTCTATTAAACTGGTAAGTTAAAATAAGTAGTACAACTAAAAACAAAAATAAAAAAGTAGTGAGGCAGTGTTCATGGGTTCAGTGTCCATTCAGAAATTGGATGACAGAGGGGAAGAAGCTGTTCCTGAATCACTAAGTGCGTGCATTCAAGCTTCTGTTCCTTCTGTCCTGAGGCTCCTGTACCTTCTTCCTGATGGCAACAGCGAGAAGAGAGTACGTTCTGGGTGGTGGAGGTCTCTGATGATGGATGCTGCTTTCCTGCAACAATGCTTTGTGTAGATGTGCTCAGTGGTGGGGAGGGCTTTACCCGTGATGGACTGGGCCACATCCACTACTTCTTGTAGAACTTTCCAGTCAAGGGCATTGATGTTTCTATACTATGCTGTGATGCAGCCAGTTGATATACTCTCTACTTTTGTCAACATTTCTGATGTCATGCCGAACTCTGCAAATTCCTGAGGAAGTAGAGGTGCTGCTGTGCTTTCTTCGTAATTGCATTTACACACTGGGCTCAGGAGAAGTCTAAGGACATATTAACCCTGGGGAATTTACAGCTGCTAACCCTCTCCATCTATGATTCTCCAATGCGGACTGGCTCATGGACCTCTGGTTTCCTTCTTCTGAAATCTATAATCAGTTCCTTGATCTTGCTGTCACTGAGTGAGAAGTTGTTGTTTTGACACTATGCTGCCAGATTTTCGATCTCCCTCCGAAATGCTGATTCATTGCCACCTTTGATTTGGCCTAAAATTTCTCCAATTGACCAGTATCAGTAGTGGTGTATTTGGAATGATGAAGAATTTCATCTTCAAGGTTTGTCTTTACTGAGAAGTGACTAGAAGTCTGAGAAGTAGACCATGCCTTCCAGTATCTTTTCAAAGATCATAATAATAAAGGGCTGATATCATACAACAGGGAGAGGTTGATAAAGGAGATTAGTCTAATGGATGTTGCATGCAAGGCCAGTCCTGTCATATCCTTCAGTGGTTAAGATGACAATAGCTTTGATTTCAGCTTCTAAGCACATGCAAAGAAAAGCATCATCTGTACACTAGAAGTTGACCACTAAGATTGTGCTGACTTTAGTTTCAGAGTGCAATTACCATGAGTTAAATAGTTTCCACTCGTGTTGAAGCTTTGCTCCAATGAGAAGTTTGTTGGACGTGAGTTGCAGCACTGCAGAGAGAAAGACTAAATGACACAGCAACACACATCAAAGTTGCTGGTGAACGCAGCAGGCCAGGCAGCATCTCTAGGAAGAGGTACAGTTGACGTTTCAGGGTGAGACCCTTCGTCAGGACTAACTGAAAGAAGAGCTAGTAAGAGATTTGAAAATGGGAGGGGGAGGGGGAGATCCAAAATGATAGGAGAAGACAGGAGGGGAAGAGATGGAGCCAAGAGCTGGACAGTTGATTGGCAAAAGGGATATGAGAGGATCATGGGACAGGAGGCCCAGGGAGATAGAAAAGGGGGAGGGGGGGGAAACCAGAGGATGGGCAAGGGGTATAGTGAGGGGGACAGAGGGAGAAAAAGGAGAGAGAGAAAAAGAATGTGTGTATATAAATAAATAACGGATGGGGTACGAGGGGGTGGTGGGGCATAGGCGGAAGTTTGAGAAGTCTTGTTTGATACAGCTGTTTCTTCAGTTTGGCCCTGTTGTAGCTCTGTGAGTCAATCTCATGCCTTGTAACCACCATGAAACAAATATAAGATGGAATTTTATTTTATGAGCATCCAAAAATGTGGAGCATCCTAGTTGACAGAATCAAAGGTTTTAGTAAAGTTGCAAAAAGCTCACTCATCCTTGTTGTGTGATGATATTGGGTTCCCTGTCCACAAAGGCCTAAACTCAACAGAGGACTTTAAGCGCTATCTGATATGGATTTCCATGGGCACCCTCCCTAAAGGAGATCCTACTGTATCCACCTACTCTTCTTGCCTGTCTCACCTCTGCAGTGCCGTTTAGTTGCCAATACCTGCTGCTTGAGTGGTGGGTTCCCCTTCCCTACCTAAGAAGTGACAGTTCCAGCTAATGAAGTAGTTTAAGCACAGTTATTTTGATAATACATGTTTCAAATTCACAAAAGTATTCTTAGCACACAATTAACACTCACAAAAGATTTCTGATTAATAAAAGATTTCCAAATCATAAAAGATATACAAACTACACAGGATTTCTAAACACAGGTACAATTCTTATGAACTAGAAGAACATACAAATAGTTGCAGACAAATGAGTCTCTGTTGCAGAAACTGATGATTGAGGAATGAATTATAGTTGTTCTTTCTGTAACTCCATCTTTCTGTCATTCTCCTTGTCATCCCTAACAATCCCCAAACTGTGATGGTATTTATATTACTTTTGACGAAATGACATTATTTGCATATGATGTTTTCCAGATACTTTTGCTGGGGTAGAGTACTCACATAGTTGGTCTGCTGACAGAGATCCCAAATATCCACAATCAATGTGAGGACTGAACCCCTGCATATGCAAACATCCCAATTTGTAAC
The DNA here is from genome assembly GCF_963921235.1 of Mobula hypostoma. Taxonomy (NCBI): domain Eukaryota; kingdom Metazoa; phylum Chordata; class Chondrichthyes; order Myliobatiformes; family Myliobatidae; genus Mobula; species Mobula hypostoma. The sequence continues at coordinate 58,197,956 of NC_086102.1, read as the reverse complement.
CATATTTGATATGCTACGTGACATCACCCCATTGTCAAGTGTTTGGCTCACGGTCATTTTACTTTGCAAAGCTGTGCCTCCAGCTTCAAATTGATTGCAGCCTGCAATTTATATTAAGAACAGGGGACTGGCTCTTGTTTAGAACTAAAAGCTGAGCAAAGAATATTTGTTCAAAGTTTAACTTCATCACAAACAACTCTGACCCTTTGGAACGGTCACTCAGCTGTGCTTAAACTGAGATTAACAATACTGTAGTCCTCTTGGGCCCTGGAAAGTGAATATGCATCAGAATTGTTTGGTGTTGTTTACTGTATTTCTGACAGTTGTAATATCTTAAAAACCATGTCTATGTGCCTCAAGAGAACAGGGATTTTGACCTCTTCAAATAAGAATTTCAGCAGTGTACGTTATTGTCTAATTAAGCACCACATTATTTACTGATTTTCATCGTTTTTATTTGGTTTTCTTCAGAGGGTGGTTTGGGAATTAATTGTTGCACTTTAAAGCAAAGTGAATTCATATCAGTTTAAAGAGCAAATTGGTTTTGTGCCTGAGACAAGAAAGGTGTGCATAAGCTTTTTATTACTGATATTCTAGATTGGGGATGAAGGATTATTGGATGTCTGGGAGATAGGTAGGAACACAGACTTGAGGTTACTATTAAGTGAACTAAGATTTTATTGAAGGGCGGAATTGTATCGAAAGGTCAATTGAACTCATATCCTTAGTTTATATGTTTGTGTTGCCTGTATTTGGGAGTGTTTACTTCACCTTGGATGGCATGGCAGAGAAATTCATCTGTTACAGTTGAGTGAATTTTTTCATATAGTCTGATGATTAGCTTATGGATTTGATTGGAGGGGCTACTACCAATCTTCTGTCTGGAATGGGTGGCAGAAGTAGAAAGCTATACAGTTAACGGGCGAGTCAGAGACTGGTAATGAAGCACAATAAAATAGTGCTAGTGTGAAAGCACTTATGGAAGTTGGAAGCAGACTTGATGGAATGGATGATTGAAAATCTTTGTGCCAGATTATTCTGGGAGCTGGTTATTGGTACTGTAGAAAGTTACCAGCTAGCTGTAGCAAGTACTTTAGCACTATTTGATCTCCCGTGCTTGCACACCACAGTGCAAAGTACAGAACATGAATATCTTGTTCCATCCTAATGCATTTTCTGATCCTGCAACAACGTGAACCTAGAGCCCTGTTCCACTTCCTACCTGGTCCCTCAGTTTTAGCCCAAGCTTATTCAGCTCTATTTGTTTAAACATAATTGCCAACCTTTGCAAATAAGTGATGCAGTCATCATTTTTGAACTTTATTTTTATTAATATCAATACTTTAGACATTTGTGTAAATACTTCATGGATTTTAAGTAAAAATTATCTCCTTATGCCCGCAAGACTTTCAGTCAAGATGGCGCCTGCATACAATGCTACTTCGTTGATACCTTCTGGAAAGATCATGAAACCATACATTTCACTTCTTTTATGCCTTTTACATTTGTTTTTCATCTTGAATATGACTCTCAAACTGTTAGAGCTTGTGCTTTGCAGTTTGGAGATCATTTAGGTGTTTCAGCGCTCTGCAGTCCTGCAGGAGGCACAGGCAATGTGCACAAGCTTTGTAGTGAGAAGGCTGTGGGTCATCTGTGGGGTGTGAGCCAATGTTTGACTCTATTTTTCCAAATTAAGTCTTCCACTGTTCGATGATTAAAGTGATGAGGGGGATTGAAACATTGAGGCAAAAGGTGAGCATCGGCTGCCTGCTTTTTGATCATTGGTGGGATCGCTCTGCTTCAGATAGAGGAGATTGCCTTTTGATTGCTGAGGATCACTTTGTTGCTGGAGAGGAAAATGTCCTGCCGCTGTGCCTGGAGAAAGTTACCCAGGTTTTCTGCGTTTTGGATATGGACTTGGACTATAGACTTACATTTCAATTTTTTTTGTATTCTGTGCTTTTCACCCAATCTTTCTCATTTTTTAGTGTGGTGAGTTAGAATTCAGTGGTTGATGATTGTGCTGCCTTTCTTTTCTTTCTTGGTTTCGTGGCTACCTGGAGAAGAAGAATTTCAGAGTCATATATTTTGATAATAACTGAACCTTTGAACCTTTGAGTGTGTTATTGCTAGTGAATAGTTTCTAATTGTTTGCCCATGTAAGTATTTTCCAACTGTTTGTGATTTCTCAATAGCTAGAGTGGTTTTGAAATTATGAAAGAGGCCTTTAACAACATGTAGTGTCACACAACAATCAGGTGGTATATTTCATATGTTACATATAGACGAGATAGCACACAGTTTCCTGGAAGGGTCACAGCATTTGCTCTGGGAGGGTTTTATGAATTATACAGCTGGGAATAGTACAATCTTGGAGCTAATTGAGGTAGTGGCTGGGTGAGGTTGAAAAGGAATGCAAGATGTACACATGGATCAATGTGTTTCACCAGTTAGATTTTTGGGACTGCCAGATGATCTTCTCTGATCCTGCTGGCCTACTTTTGCTTTAAAATAGAGGGTTTCAAGAAGTTATCATAGCTTAAAATTCGTCTGATTTCTCTTGTACTTCTATTTAGTTTTGAATGATGACAGTACCTTTTAGGTTGGGACTGCAAACTCCCCATGAGACCACTTCGCTGCAATCAGTCATTTTGGTTGTCAGTTATTACAGCTGATGGGCACAGCATCAGGCTAAATCCTTTTATTTTGGAGACAAAGCTATTACACTAAAATATCTCCCATCTGCTCCAAATGGGTTCAGCATCACTCAGTATGGAACTTGTTTCTTTGTTTCCTCGCCATGATCCTTATAGTCCACTCAGAAAAGTTGAATGCCAGCTCTGGAGAAACCAATGCTTTCTAGCTGTTTAAAGATTACATAATTTGTGTTCTACATTGTGTTAGGCAGTAGCTCAGTGGAGTCAGGTTGTAAATTGAGCTGCACTTACTTTTTAACTGGTGAGTTTTCAATTGGAGAGTACATTTTGGAAAAAAAAATTTCACCTCGGTGATTTTAAATTTGGGGGTTCTGATGCATCGAAATAAATGAAAAAGCAAAGCTGTGTTCCCACTTGCTTTCCTGTGAATGTTTGCTACCCCCAAATAACTTGGTAACAAGACATACATATTGAAATTTAAAAATAAATATAATCTATTGCTCTGATTGGAAAACATGCATTATTGATATTCTTTAAGTTCTATAAAGCAACAAATTTGTATTTTCGTAATAATCATATTACTATCTTTTCTTTCCTCTCTTATTCACGAGCACTTTAAAGAAAATTATCCCAATTATCTCAATTATCATAGATAACCAGCATCTGGCATCCCATTCCAATCAATTCATCATAAAGGAATTAAAACTAATTCCTTTGTGCCTCCACATAGCACCTTCTGGTCCTCACTGCACCAACTATCCTCCTCCCCCATATCCAGTTACTTGAAACCAATTCACTTCTACTTTGTCCTACCCAGGGTTTTTAAGTAAAAAAAGATCCCCAGTAAAAAGCATAAGATCAGCTGGTAATGTAATTGGTAAGTTGGTAAATTTAGTTGAAAGTATAGGTTCTTCAGAAATAATTTATGCATCAGGAGAATTATGGCTTTCTCTGTGATTAAGCACAAGAAGGAAAGAGTATTCTGTGAATTTCTATGTTTTACACCTAACACAGGGTTTAGCATTACTTTATATCATAAAATAATACCTCACATGAAATCCCTTGTCATTCAAGTTAAAAGGTTGATGTTCAGTGGGGTTCATATTGTTTAAGCTGTCATCTAGCATTAGAAGGAGAAAAAATATTAATACCAGTTGTGGTTTTATAAACACCATGGGTAGTAATGGAAAAGAAAAACATATTTCAAATGCTGGAAATACCCAGGAAATTGAACCATATCCTGGGATTAAAAAACCGCTGCACATTGGGCTAAGCTTATAGACAGCAGGCTTTTTTTTTAGCTTCTGTGTTTAACAGCTGAGTCTTACAATGTGATTTTAATGTCAGCTGAACCTTGAACACTCTCACTCACTTAATACTTTCTAAACTCTATAAAGGACACTGATTACTTCAACAGTTTTCCATTTTTAATATCACTTTGTAGTTTTTGGTACATGACACTAGGAATCAAAAGAATCAGACGATTTTATATTTCAGTGTTAAATGAAATGTACCGTATTTCTGTCATATCTAACAGCTCAGTTTTACAGAAGATAAACTCTTCAGCTCCTCACTTTCATGGCTGAAGTCAGAAATCTTTGATCACTAATCTTACTGTTCCCTCTGTGACATTGCATTAGTTTTTTTAAAAAGCCATTAAATGAATTTGCATATGGAATTCTCTTAATTAAGATGAGAGTAGAGAGAATTTATAGAGCCTTGTCAGTGACTAAGGTATTGGACTAATAAGACTATAACACAATTGGACATAGGAGTAGAATTAGGCCATTCAGCCCATTGAGTCTGCTCCTCCATTCCATTATGGCTGATTTATTTTCTCTTTCAACCCCATTCTACTGTCTCCTCCCCATAACCTTAGATTCCTTGAAAAATTAAGAACATATCGACCTGTGCTTTAAATATACCTAATGACTTGGCCTCCACAGCTGTCCATGTCAATGAATTCAACAGATTCACCACCCGATGATTAAAGAAATTCCTCCTCATCTCTTTTCTAAATGGACGTCCCTCTATTCTGAGGCTGTTCCATTTAGTCCTAGAGCCACTCACAATAGGAAACATCCTCTCCACATTCACTCTATCTAGGCCTTTCAGGCCCAGAGCTATCAAACATTAACCATTTTATTCCCTCAACCGTTCTCATTAACCTCTTTTGGACCTCTCCAATGCTAGCACATCTTTTCTGAGATAAGAAGCCAAAAACTTATAATAAGTGCCATCAGACCAATGCCTTATAAAACCTCAGGATCATATTCTTTACTTTTATATTCTTGTCATCTTGAAATGTATGCTAACATTGCATTTGCCTCCCTTACCCCCAAATCAACCTACAGGGATTCCTGCACAAGGCATCCCAAGTCACTTTGCATGTCTGATTTTTGAAATTTCTCTCTGTTTAGAAAATAGTCGACACCTTTATTCCTTCTACTAAAGTGCATGACCATATACTTCCCTACACTATATTCCATCTGCCACATCTTTCTCCATTTTCTCAATCTGTCTAAATCCTTCTGCAGACTCTATGCATCCTCAACCCTACCTGCCCTCCATCCATCTTTGTAGTATCTGCAAACTTGGGCACAAAGCCATCAATTACATCATTTAAATCGTTGCCATATAACTTGGAAAGGAATGGTCCCAATAACGATCACTGCAGAACACCACTAGTTACTGGCAGCAATCAGAATAACCCCCTTTTGTTCCCACTCTTTGCCTCCTGCTGGTCAGCCAGTTTTCACAGACACAGACCTGCTGTTCACTTGTATGTTTTTATTTATTTTTCCATTCAATTAGTGTAAACACTGGAGATGATTGTGTGTGAAAAAATGTCATGGGCCGAAACGTTGGCTATTCGTTCAATCCATGGATGCTGCCTGACCTGCTGAGTTCCTCCGGCATTTTGTGTATGCTTTTAAAGAATGTTGTTTGGATTTAAGTGTGTATAACTGCAAATAATTGAACAGTGTTTTAAACTACTTTGTTGGCTGGAAAAATCTTCTCCTTGGTTGGGAAGAGGGGAACACAGCATTCAAATAGTGGGTTTTGGCAGCTACACTCACCGTGGAAAACAATCAGGGAAGTAACTGGTTTTTGAAGTTAGGGTAGCTACAGTATAATCTCTCTTTAGTGAGAATACTCATGATATTTATATCCGATAGGGCTTAATGTCTTGATTTAGTTCTTGATTTAGTCTTATTAATCCTAATGTCAATAATGGAATATAAATCAATGTCTAAAGAAGATTCCTAAATCAACACCACATCACCATAAAACTGATCTCCTAACAAGCTGTTGGTAGTTGACCATCTCAGTGATAATTTTTTGCTATTTCTAAGAGTTTTGCCAATGATGTCACATTGAGTGGCACTGGACTAGTTGTGGGAGGAATATCCAAAGGGACCTGCCAGCTTTTACTGCTTCCCGTGCCAGTAATTCCTGGACATGTAAGAACCTACTACAACTTCAAGACTTACACTGAAATACAAAAAAATAGGAGCAGAAATTGGCCACTAGAGTTTTTAACCTTTACTGCCATTCGACACGATCATGGCTGATTGATGTGTTGTCACAGTTCCCCACAACCCTCAAATCACAATCTTTCAAATATTTATCTACCTCCATCTTAAATATTTTTAATTATCTGACCTTCACTGTTCTCAAGGGTAGAGTATTCCAGAGATTTCTTATTTTCTGAGAAATAACTGAAGTTGCCACATCTGTCATCAGATTCCAAATCCAGACTCCCATTTGCATTCTTCTTTTTGCACTCCTCTCCCAGAACTAATCTGGCATTGAAGTGGAGATCCCATTTATTTCAAATAGATTTCTCAATTTGAATGGAGATTCTTTTCCTTTGGTATTCTGCTTTAGTTTAATAGTCTAAATGATATGTTTAAGATATTCAATTAACTTTATAATTTTAATTTTTTTAAATATACAAATATTTCCACCAATTTTAATACAGATTAAATATTCTAATCAAGGTAAAGAAAACATTAACTTTTATTTAAAGAAAGCTATAACAGAAATGATGACTCTGTCCATCTTTGCATTTTGTCAAAAATTGTAAATGTGCAGGGCTTGTCTACAAACTTCAAAACCTGTGCCTCCATACCTCCCTCTGCAATTGGATCCTTGATTTCCTTATTGGGAAACCAGAGCAGATTGATAATACATCTCCTTACTGACAATCAACACTGGCAAACCTCAAGAGCCTGCTGGCTCCAACGCTAGCAGGCATGAACTTTGGATTGCGGCTCCCGCCATTGATCTTGGTGGCTGCAACAACCCAGAGCATATTCAAAACCCGGACTCAAGCACCATCAATGCGGGTTCCAACGACCATGGACACCTTCAAAACGATTGCGCAACCACCAACTGGGAATCCAGTCTTGAACTCCAGGCCGGGTCTTCACATGCTGCTATTGTGACTCCTGTCTCCCCTTCCCCCACCACCACTCTGCAAACCCATCTTCCTCAGATCCCATTGTCAACTCCTGGAACCTCAGAGGCTTCATCTTCCTCTCATCTCAACCCTCCCCTCTCCACTGATACAACCAACCTCCCTCTCCCCTCTGATCCCAGCTCTCATCCGTGCCAGGTCTTTACCATCCCCTCCAACCTTCAACTCTCTGACACTGAGCGCTTTGTCCTCAGTAAGAGCCTTACCTTTGTCCCCCTTCGCCCACACCTCAGTGAGTTCCGCGTGTGCCATGATGCTGAACTCTTCTTCCGCCGGCTCCGTCTTCGAGCCTACTTCTTTGGCAAGGACACTCCCACCCCCACCGATGACCCCGTCTCCCGTCTTCAACCCTCCTCCTCTTCATGGAAACCCTGCTCTGGTCTTCTGCTTGCTCTGGATCTCTTTATTGCTAACTACCGATGGGACATCAACCATCTCGACTTCACCACACCTTGTTCCAATTCCAACCTTACTCCTTCCGAACACTCTGCTCTCCACTCCCTCCGGACTAATCCTAACCTTACTATGAAACCCACCGATAAGGGAGGTGCTGTTGTAGTCTGGCGTACTGACCTCTACCTTGCCAAAGCACAGCGACAACTTGGGGATACCTCCTCTTATTTACCTCTTCGTCATAACCCCACTATGGAGCACCAGGCCATTGTCTCCCACACCATCACCAACTTTATCAGCTCAGGGGATGCCCATCCACTGCCACCAACCTTATAGTTCCTACACCCCGCACTTCCCGTTTCAATCTCCTAACCAAGATCCACAAAGCGGCCTGTCCAGGTAGAACCATTGTCTCAGCTTCCTCCTGCCCCACCGAACTCATTTCTGCATACCTCAACACTGTTTTATCCCCTCTTGTTCAATACCTTCCCACCTATGTTCGTGCCACTTTTCACGCTCTGAATTTTTTCCAATGATTTTAAGTTCTCTGGCCCCAACCGCTTTATTTTCACCATGGATGTCCAGTCCCTATATACCTCCATCCCCCAACAGGAAGGTCTCAAAGCTATCCGCTTCTTTTTGGATTCCAGACCTAAGCAGTTCCCCTCTACCACCACTCTCCTCCGTCTAGCGGAATTAGTCCTTACTCTTAATAATTTCTCCTTTGGCTCCTCCCACTTCCTCCAAACTAAAGGTGTAGCAATGGGCACCCGTATGGGTCCCAGCTATGCCTGCCTTTTTGTTGGCTTTATGGAACAATCCATGTTCCAAGCTTATACTAGTACCTGTTCCCCACTTTTCCTTCGCTGCATCGAGGACTGCTTTGGCGCTGTTTCCTGCACGCATGCTGAGCTCGTTGACTTCATTAACTTTGCCTCCAACTTTCACCCTGCCCTGAAGTTTACCTGGTCCATTTCCGACACCTCCCTCCCCTTTCTTGATCTTTCTGTCTCTATCTCTGGAGACAGCTTATCTACTGTTGTCTACTATAAGCCTACGGACTCTCACAGATACTCTTCCCACTCTGTCTCTTGCAAAAATGCCATCCCCCTTCTTGCAATTCCTCCGTCTCTGCCGCATCTGCTCTCAGGATGAGGCTGTTCATTCCAGGATGAAGGAGATGTCCACCTTTTTTAAAGAAAGGAGCTTCCCTTCCTCCACCATCAACTCTGCTCTCAAACGCATCTCTCCCATTTCACGCACATCTGCTCTCACTCCATCCTCCTGCCACCCCACTAGGAATAGGATTCCCCTTGTCCTCACCTAGCACCCCACCAGCTTCTGGGTCCAACATATAATTCTCCATAACTTCCGCCACCTGCAACAGGATCCCACCACGAAGCACATCTTTCCCTCCCACCCCTTTCTGCTTTCCGCAGGGATCGCTCCCTACGTGACTCCCTTGTCCATTCACACCCCCCCCCCCACCATCCCTTCCCACCAATCTCCCTCCTGGCACTTATCCTTGTAAGTGGAACAAGTGCTACACATGCCCTTACACTTCCTCCCTCACCACCATTCAGGGCCCCAGGCAGTCCTTCAAAGTGAGGTGACACTTCACCTGTGAGTTGGCTGGGGGATATACTTCGTCCGGTGCTCCCGATGCAGCCTTCTATATATTGGTGAGACCCTATGCAGGCTGGGAGACTGTTTCGCTGAACACCTACGCTCTGTCCGCCAGAGAAAGCAGGATCTCCCAGTAGCCACACATTTTAATTCCACATCCCATTCCCATTCTGACATGTCTATCCACGGCCTCCTCTACTGTCAAGATGAAGCCACACTCAGGTTGGAGGAACAACACCTCTTATCTCTTCTGAGTAGCCTCCAACCTGATGGCATGAACATTGACTTCTCTAACTTCCGTTAATGTCTCACCTCCCCTTCGTACCCCATCCTTTATTTATTTGTTTGTCTGTTTGTTTGTTTCCCCTTCTTTCTCTCTCTTTTTCTTTCCCTCTGTCCCTCTCACTATAACTCCTTGCCCATCCTCTGGGCTCCACTCCCCACCTTTCTCTCTCCCTAGGCCTCCAATCCCATGATCATCTCCCTTCTCCAGCCTCGTATCGCTTTTGCCAATCAACTTTCCAGCTCTTAGCTCCATCCCTCCCCCTCCTGTCTTCTCCTATCATTTCGGGTCTTCCTTTCCTCCTCCCACTTTCAAATCTCTTACTATCTCTTCTTTCAGTTAGTCCTGACGAAGGGTCTTGGCCTGAAATGTCGACTGTACCTCTTCCTATAGATGCTGACTGGCCTGCTGTGTTCACCAGCATTTTTTGTATGTGTTTCTTGAATTTCCAGCATCTGCAGATTTCCTCGTGTTTGCGTTTTTAAACCTCAAGAGTGCATAGTTAGCCCATGGCTCTATTATCTCTGCAGTCATAAGTGTGTAGCTTGGCAGAGCTCAAATGCAATGTATAAAATGGCTGATGACACTACTGTTGACAAAATCACAGACAGTGATGATGAAGCATAAACGAGTCAGATAGATTAATTGGTTACGTGGTGAAAAAGAATCTGTTGATCAGGTTTTGTCGCAAAAACAACCTCGCACTCAACATCATTTAGACCAAGGAATTGATTGTGCACTTCAGGAAGGGGAAGTCAGGGGAACACACACCCCAGTCATCATGGAGGGATCAGTGGAGGAAAAGGTGAGTAGCATGAAGTTCTTGGGTGTCCGCATTTCAGAGCATCTAACCTGAGCCCATCATATTGATACAAGCACAGTAGTGGCTCTATTTCATTTGGAGTTTGATGACATTTAGTATGTCATCAGAAACATTTATATTTCTAAGAGGTACAATGGAGACCATTCTGACTGGATGCATCATAGCCTGGTATGGAACCTCAGATGCCCAGGATCACAAGAGACTGTAGAAGTTTTTCGACTTAGCCAGTTCCATCACAGGTACGACCCTCCCTACCACTGAGGATATGTCAAGAGGAGGTGCTTCAGGAAGGTGGAATCCAACATTAAAGACCCTCACTATCTGGGCATGCCCTCTTTACCTTTGTACCACTGGGGAGGATATACAGGAGCCTGAAAAGCTAAACAATACTTAAGAGCAGCTTCTCCCACTCTGCCATCAGATTTCTAAATGGCCCACGAACACGCTAAGTCCACCTCATTTATTTGTCTTTCACACTGTTTATTTATTTTTTGTAGCTTAGTAATTTTATGTCTTGCATTGTACAGCTCCCAGAAAACAACAATTTTATAGCATATGCCATTATTAATAACTCTGATTCTGATTCTGATTGGTAAGGTCCAACACAGATTGGGAGATCTCTTTATCTAGCTCCTTTGTTCCATTTGCCACTACAGTAAGAAGCTCCCAGTGGCCAGCCATTTTAATTTCACTTCTCAATCCCACACTGGTGTATCCATCCGTCGCCTTCTCTACTGCCATATTGTGGCTAAATACAGATTAGAGGAGCAACATCTAATGGTAGTCTCCAACCTGACAGTATCAATATTGATTTATCTATCTTCCAGTAACCACTATCCTCTGTTTTGCCTCCATCCTTTATTTCCCTTATACACGTGGCCCCTTTGCACCTTCTCTTTCTCTCCCCCACCCTCATAACACGCCTATCAATTACACCGTCCTTCTTCTTGTTCTCCATCTCCTTTCTGTTATTCCATATTTACTGTCTTCTCCTTTTAGATTCCTTCTTCTTCTACCCTTTATCTCTTCTATCTATCTATCTCTCACCTACTTACATAATTCCTCCTCCCCCACCTACATCACTTACTTTTTTCACTTGCTTCACTTGTCACTTGCCAGCTCCTGCTCCTCCCTCCACACTCACCCCAACCCCCTGCTTTATGAACTCTTCCTTCCTGGTTCTGATAAAGGAGCTCAGTTCAAAACATAGACTATTAATTTTTCTCTATAGTTGCTACCTAACCTGCTTAATTCCTGCACCATTTTGTGTGTGTTGCTCTAGATTTCCAGTATTTGCATTCTCCCTTCTGCCTTGTTTCTATTTGATTGTCATAAAATAATCAAAAAATGTATTTTGAGCATGTCATTATCTTAGGCAATGGTAAATTTACTTTGAAAATAATATTGCTTGAGACCTCTAAAAAATTGAGACTTTAGAGTCTCAGTAAATTATAACATGAAACTCGGTAGTGTACTTAACACTCAGATGTGTGATAAAATCTTTCCGTTGACAGATTAAAGCTTGCAATATACACTTGGTCATAGGCACCATGTCAGTCAGATGGATAGTTTAAAGGAGTTAATCAAATAATACTTTGATTGAAAAACTAAGGCATGTGTTACTGTATTTTACTGGTTTCCATCAATAATTTTACAGCCCTTTGGCTGGAAATGGAAATAAAACTAAGAACCTGGCTCCATGATTCATTTCCTTTTCTTGATGATGGCTCTCGACAGAGACAATAGATTAGTGGTTCCTGATTGCTTCCCTTATTGCACTTAATTTATTTTATCCCAATAAAATCGTGGACATATAAAGTTAGTTGGGTGTTTTTCAGAGGTAAAAACCTAAGCGATCTTGTAGAATTGTGAAGATACGATTTGCCCAACATAAGATGCACTCTGCTTGCATTTCCTTGCACTCTCTGTTTGCTTTGCGGCATATGTGATCTTTGTTACTACTGCATAGTTGGGTTAGATCATTGAAAGATGTAAATGCAGAGACAGAATTTGCAACTTGCATTCAGCTTGCAAGCGCTCAGCCATTTGCTGTGACCCTAGACTAGAAAATTAAGGACAATGTTATCAAATGCATTCATTTTGAAGTGTTGCTGTCTGCTGATGCATTTTAAATAAATAAATTTGTTGGCAATAGTTACAGTTTATTGTTTAAATGTGGTGTGCTGTCTCTAATCATGCCCTGTGACCAAAGATATCACAGGGGAAAGCAAAACACTGTTGAATATTGATTATGATGAGTGAAGACTGAGGAAGATGTATTGTCAAACTTAGTTTGAAAGTCAGATGCTTCCATTCACAATCTTCCTGAAGGTGGAATATTCAAGAAGTTAAGCAACATTCACTCATGCCACAAATGAATTCATTGATTTTTTTTTCTCTTTCACTCATTTTTAATACCTTTGTTTTTGGAGTTTGAGAGCAATACTGTAGATCTTCATTTTCCATTTTTCGTTCCATTGGTATACAGCCTAGCTCAAGAAATCTTGGGAAAACTATGGATGAAAATTACAGCTTGAAATGGTGCACTTCATCTGTCAATGAACCAAAGCAACTTTGCAGTAGTGACATAGTAATATGTAAACAGTAGAGGGAACAGGAAGTGCAAGGGAAGCTGAATACCAGTAATAGATGACAAATGGTACCTAATATATGGTACACAATGTTACACAGTTGCTTTGGCACACATCCATAAATTTCAATGGTTATATCTTAGGGCTTTTATCCATTTTATAAGCAAATGCTGCTCTTGTTGGACTGCTGATCACCAAAGTTTCTAACTTCTCTCAAAAAACAAGTTAGAACAGATAAACACCAAAGTGTTAAATATTCTGTTATCTGTGTGTTTTATTTTGGGATTTTTGTGAGCATTCCCAAGAGCTTTAAGATGTCAACACCAATCAAATCTGAACCATGAATCTTCAAAACATCTTCCTAAACTGTCCTTCTGTGGAGAACTTCAAAAAGCAAGCAAAGCTAAGCTGCCTAAGGGAATTCATTTTCATTCCATTTGTCAAAATACAACCTGACAATTCAGCCAGTATGCTGCCCTGGGTTGTGGAGTTATTTGGCTGGCATAAGGAACATTGCATTGTGAATTCTCTTGTCTCATAGTTTACCTACAAAAGTGAAAAGCCAGTAATATCGGTTGTACCATACGAAACTGATTTGGTGTGGAGATGACATGTCAAGTTACTGACAGGTTTTTACATAAGAGTTTCAAATTGGTGACAGGATACCTGGAATCAGTATAGTATAGTGATGCTGTGTGAGGTTGACTTGTCACAGGATAGATATAAGCCACAAGATTTTGGTTGATCTGAAGTTCACATGGAAGGGAGGAACCCAAAAAGGAGAACCTAGGAATGATCAGGTCTGGCAGAGACAGAAGTGGGAATGAAATTTCTACAGCAGTTTAAGCTGAGGCAAGTGGAAATATTGTAGAAGAAGGCAATGTTATTGATGTCAAAGTGGTTGATTCTTGGGTTGAAAGGGTGAGTATTTTACAGTCTGTCTGAGCTTGAATGTAATTATTGCTGTTTCTAAGAAGAACTCTCCCTTTCTCCTTCTCAGTGCCAAGGTAACAGGAAGGCTCAACCATCATAAAACCAGCACATGCAAATCAGGAGTTCCAGCAGTGGTGTGTCACCACCTCAATCATAAGAAGCGCACATCAGCAAAAACTGTTCATCAGTTGTAGCATATTATCTGGCTTCTGAACAAAATTCGATTTACTAGCACCACATTTCTTCCTGCAGTCAGTTCCAGATTATCTTGAAGTAGATGGTTGAGGAAAAGCTTGATGTGTCAGAGCTGCTTTCAGCTTGTACATTAATTATTGTTGAATGGAAAAGCTTATAAATAAAATTATGAAGTAAAATACCTTGGATTACTGTGACTAATACAGTTAGTCATTGAAGTAATCTTGCAAAGAGAGGCTTTCAAAAGTGAATAAAAGAAAGCAGCAATTCAACATGAAGCAGAATTAAGTTGAATTGGAGCTGATGCTAATCACTGATGTTAGGATATGATTTTTTTTAATCCCCTTTCAGAAATTAAGTGTCTTGATTTGGTTCACACAGTCATTTACTTCTCTGGAAGTAAGGCTATCTAGTAAATTATGCTGAGTGTGAGTTTTGTAGAATAATGTTATTCTACAGAAAACTATAGAGCATCTTGCCAGTAAGGGACCGTGAAAAGAATAAAAGCATTAAAGATGAAACTTCTGAACCATTCAAAATGCACCCTGTCATTGGGCAATTAATATGCTCCTCTGAAGAGTTGGGACTTTTAAGACATTTAGGGTGCCTTGGTATTGTAGCGGTGAACACAACGCTGTTTCTAGCTTGGGGCGACAGAGTTTGGAGTTTCATTCCAGCACTGTCTTTAAGGAGTTGGTACATTCTCAGAGTGACTGCATAGGTTTCCTCCAGGTGTTCCATTTTCCTTCCACAGTCCAAAGACATACTGGTTAGTAGGTTACTTGGTCATTGTATATTGTCCAGTGATTATGCTAGTGTTAAGTAGGTGGATTGCTAAGTGGCATGGCTCATTGGGCCAGAAAGGCCTGTTCTGGACTGTATCTCTAAACAAATAAATTTATAACAAATATCCATGTTGAAACTACCAGCCTGTCTTTGACTGTGTTTCTGAAGGATACCTGCCAGTCGAAGTAATAATAGAATATCAAAACAAAGGGAAATAATTATCTTTAATAACACTTCTTAGAGACAATGGCAAAATATATACACTTCTTGGTTCTTCAGAGGAAACTTGAACCCTCTGATTACCTTCTCTTCCCAACTAGGCCATGACTGAGAACACCCATCTCTCCATGCTGTCATCTATCCTGTCATTCTGCCTTAACTCTAAGCATAGCGTTTCTCATTGTTCCATTCATTGCCCCAACCAAGACATAGTTCACAGGAGAATGTGTTTACGGGCATTACATATTAACAAAGCCATTTTATGCAAAATTAGTGCAATTAAAGGTTGCAGTAAATCTCAGCACAATGATGTTTGCATTACCATAATTTTGTAAAATGAACCAGATTTAGCTGACCCATTGAATTGCCACTTTTAGTCCAGTTCTTCTTTGTATTAATACAGATACTATATTTTTTTTTAGATTATGAGAACACTCAGTCCTCTTTATTGTCATTTAGAAATGCATACATGCATTAAGAAATGACACAATGTTTCTCCGGAGTGATTTCACAGAAAGCAGGACAAACCAAAGGCTAACACTGACAGAACCACATAATTGTAATGTATAGATACAGCAGTGCAAAGCAATACCATAATTTGATAAAGAACAAACCACGGGCACAGTAAATAAAGTCTCAGAAGTCCCCAAGTCGATCGACATCCCGAGTCCCCGATAGCAGGCGGCAAAAGGGAGAAACTCCCTGCCATAAACTTCCAGGCACCATCAACTTGCCGATGCCTTGGAAGCAGCCGACCACAGCCGACACTGAGTCCATCCATCTGAGAACTTCGAGCTTCCGACCAGCCTCTCCAATACAGCCTCCTGAGCGCCATCCTCTGCTGAGCGCCTTCAACCTTGCCCCGGCCACTGAAACAAGCAAAGCCGAGGATCTCAGGGCCTCCTGCTCTGGAAATTCCGGTAACCACACAGTAGCAGCGGCAGCGAAGCGGGCATTTCAGAAGTTTTCCAGATGTTCCTCCATACTCTCACGTCCGTCTCCATCAAATCAGAATTGTGCATGGTCCACTACTTGACAGATAACAGACATCACCACCGAAGTGGCTGCGCGCGCTGCCGTCGTGCTGCCATCTTCTCCTCCTCTTCCTTTTTGGAAGTATGTTGCCTAATCTCTCTAGTTTACCACAGCCTAAAGACAATCCACAGCTAAAATAGATCATCTATTTACCGACTTCAATGCAGTCAAATCCCAATCATATAAACTCCCACAAACTATTAATATTCTCTTTTTATCAAACTATATCCTACCTAGGCATCAGTTGTTTTCCAAATTGCAGAATGCTAATCTCAAAGGGGTCAACAATAGATCTTGTTATAATAAAGGGTGTGCAATAACAGGATTTATTGTAAGAAAATTCTGTTGTCGACCAACAAATTATGTTGTTCACTATGTGTCCTTAACATAAAAAAGTAAAGCAAGTTACTTAACAACTTACATTCTTAGGATCTCCTCAAATTATTTTAGCCAATGATGATTAATTTTACAAAACTATTGATTAGTTACCAGGAAAAAAATTAAAAAGGTTTAAGCTCATTTTACAACTGAGAATAAACTTCAGTTGAAAAGTTTGCCTATCAACATGTTTGGCGCAGCATTGTGGGCCGAAGGGCCTATATTGTGCTGTAGGTTTTCTATGTTTCTAAGTTTCTCTTGTTCCTATGCAAATATGAACCATTAAAAACTTTTTTTTCTATTGATCAGCAAATTGGGCACAGGATTGTTATCAAATATTGTCAGTTTTGAATCTCTGCCAGTGAAAACAATATGAAACCTTAGGAGAATACAGCTGAAAGGAGGGAAAAATGAGAAGTCATTAAAATTGAAGAATGGGAGAGCATCTGGAAATGGGTTCACTCCTTATTGATCTGTAACGTGATGAAAGAAGCACAATTAAAAATAAGGCACAGATGGTTTCATGGTATCTAATGCTTTGTGAAATAGACAGGCAGCTTCCCCTTTATTGTGCAGGATAGCTGCAAAGCAAAACAATTAAACCACATACATTCTAATCTAGTCCTTGACAAAATGTGGCAACTGACCATCTGCAAAGGCAATAGTGTATCTGTTCCAGTGTTACATTGGCTGAAAGGTCAATTCCTCCAGCAATGTTTGGCACGGGTGCAAACTATGGGATTGGTTCATGGTTTAGTTGGTTTGCAATATGAGCAGATTATGTATTCTCTCAAATGAGAAGAATGAGAGGTAATCTCACTGAAACTCTTTAGGATCTTACAGGTTAGGTACAGAGGCTGAGGACTCTAGAACCTGGCGATTAGCAAGGGATCAGGCTTTGGGAGAAAAATGTCTTCACCCAGAGAGTGATGAATATTTGGAATTCTCTGCCAGAGGACTCTGTATGCTAAGTCATTAAGTCCATTCATGCCTGAGAGTGATGGGTTTCTCGATAGTAAAATAATTGAGAGATATTTAGATCGTATGGAAAAAGGCACTGAGATAAAATGTCAACCTCTGATGAATTAGAGAAACAGATGATCCTTCTGTACTACTGGTTCTTAAGTTCTTAAATTGCATAATAAAGCACAGGATCTTAACCCTTGTGGCCTTTTGATCCTCTCCTTTCATTCACTTCTGTCACAGCTAACTCTTCACTGACTTCGTTTTTGACACTGCATAGCTGTGCATTGTGGTATAATGCAAGATGCATGTTGGTTGCATGTTTAGTTGATGCTTTAGATTTTAAGATACTTATGAAACATCTCACATGCTAAGCCAGTTACGCCTCTTTGAAATAGATGGCAGTTCCCAATGCAAGGGATCGTTTGGAAGTCTTCCTCGCAGACTCCTCCGACCAAGATCTTCCTAGGCCACAAGGGAAGACATAAACAAGAGAAAATCTGTAGATGCTGGAAATACAAGCAACACACACACACAAAATGCTGGAGGAACTCAGCAAGCCAGGCAGCATTTATGGAAAAGAGTAAACAGTTAATGTTTGTTACAGTGGTTACATATGCACATAATTAATTCTTCTTCAGGTTCATTCCCCTTGATTTGTGGTATACGAGTTGTGAACTCTGATATGTAGGCCAGTTAGTGTTGCTGTCGTGCAGACTGATAATTTGCCCATTGCAGCATGAGGGCTATGTGATCAACGAACGCTGTGAAATGGCGACCCTCTAGAAGAAAATGAAAATGGCAGGCAGCCAGATAAAGACAGTGAAGTTCAATTCAAACATGCTGTACTTCCTTTTGGGGGGACGGAGCTGCTGTTTGAAGAAGGCGATTGGCTGTCACACACCTCCACCAACTGTTTATGCACAGCACCCATAGTACAGTCTGAAGCTTCAGAAGTAATGGCTATGGTGGCGCTGGACAATGGTGCGCCAGTGGGATTGCGTTGGAAAGAGGTCGTTTGGTATCATCAACTGCCATCATGTCAGCTGACCAGCCAAGCTTGTGATAAAGGGTATTACCTTTAAGTGCACTGCACAGGGGAAGCATAAGTTCAGCAGCTCACAGAATGAAGCGGTGACAGAAATTCACCATGCCTACAAATTCCTGTTGTGTTTTTTATTAGATCGGGTCAGTTGGACATCCATAATAGTGGCTACTTTTGGTGGGAGAGGTTTTGCATCTTTTGCAGAGATGCAATGGCTGAGAAAATCAATGCTTGACAAGCCAAACTGGGATTTAGCAGGGTTAATATCAACCTGTGTTGGCTGAAGTGCTTGAAAAGTGTGCGGAGATGAGATACATATTCGGATTTGGACTCATTGGCAGCAAGTATGTTATCTCGGCAAACAAAAGAAAATCTAAGTCTTTTAATGCAGTGTTCATCCGCTGTTGGAAAGTCTGTGCTGCATTTTTCAGCCCACGTGCCGTGCGCAGAAATTCAAAGACGCCAAATGGGGTTATCACAGCCTATTTGGGAATGTCTTTCGAGCACACAGGCACCTGATGGTAGCCCTTAACCAGATTGACTTTGGAAAAAGTTGATTTTCTGGTTAAACATGCTGAAAAGTGGGACTGGATAACAATCGTGGGGTGATGCCCTCTTTATGGTGTCGCTAATTGCCACATGGGCAGCAGCCCCCATCGGACTTAGGGACCATATTGAGGGGTGAAGCCCAGGGGCTATTCAACTGGTGTACAATGCCAAGTCTTTCCATGTTGGCAAACTCAGCCTTCACAGGTGCCAGCTTTCCTGGGTCCAGTCTATGTGCACAGCCATGGACTGGTGGGCCAGTTGTAGAAGTGTGGTGCTCGACCCCATGTTTTGTGACTGTAGTGGGGAATGTGGGTTTGGTGAAGTTTGGGAATTCTCCCAGCAGTCAAGTAAACTCACATGCGGTGGTGCATGCACTTGACAGCATCGTTGTGGAGAACTTACTGGGGGAGCAGGGTAATGACCCAAAGTTCTTGAAATTCACAGGTCAGCAGTTCTTAAGATTGACTGACAGTTCCTGGGCATACAGGAAATCTGCACTGAGTAGAGGTCTAGCCACTTCAGCTAGAATGAAGTCCCTGTGTAATGTTGCCCACTGAAGCAGATCGTCACCCTTTGTGTCCCACAAGGTTTAGATAGCCTTTTCCTTCTCACTAATAGGTGATGCTAGCAGCATACTCACTAGAGCACCTGTGTCTCACAGGATGTATCATCCTGAAAGGGTGTCTGTAATGAACAGGAAATGGCCCTGGCAGCTGGAACGCAGTGTTCACAGACCTCTGATGTCCCGATATGCTGGCACTGTCAAAGTTGCAAGGTGGTTGCACTTCCTAGCGTTTGTTGCAAAGCAGGCATGGTAAAAATACAGGCCCGGCATTGTCTGTTTTGCATCCGTGAATGTCCTTAGGTCGGGAGCCTTCCTGACTGTGCTTATTGAGGCTGGGAAAAGAGGAGGAATTATGCACCTCTGCCTAACTGAGTGTAGACTGTCAGCCATTTTAGCAAGCTCCCTACAGTCTATCACAGGTGCATTAGCGAGAGATACACAAACTGGATCAGGCACTTGCTTCATGAAGAGTTCTTTAGAAATAAAACAACAATGGTCATTTCCCAGGAGAGCCAGCATGTGGTCTGTTGGCTCCGATGGCTTAGCATTGCTGAGGCTGGGTAAAAAGAGCAACTGTTTGGGACAGTCAGACTCTGATAGTCCAAAAGTCTGTAAAGGTGAATCTTCAGCGATCTGTATTCACCGTGTTAAGGGAGATGTTCTAGTAGACTCACCACTCTTACAGCTGTGGAGTTACTGAACGACACTACCACATTAAAGTAATTGGTGTTGTCGGCGGAGATATCTGGAAGCATGAATTGCACCTTAGCTTGTACAAACCAAGCAATGGCATTTTGCTCCCAAAACTTTTGACAGTTTCAGAGTAACTGCATTGGCTGACATGTTCAATAACTCTGGAATCATCCTAGAGCATCTGGGTCACCAATGTAAGTTTTTACAAATAAAAACGGTGGAAGTGTTTTATGTTTTAGGAAAACCTTAGCAACTCATTTATTGTACTCTAAACACTGAACACAAAGTGCAGCTAAAAAAAAATTTTACTCAATTATGTCATCACGTCAGCGCAGCCTCTTAAAATGAATCCCAGCTCAATGTTGGTGGCTGTGAATTCTGTATGTTTCCACCAATTACACTACCCTGCAAGTGGAGAAGAAAGTCTGAAGGAACTGCAGAGAAGACAAATAAGTTATAATTATTTTTATTTATTTTTCTCAGCTCAAGCTAGTAAAACCTGAGGTATGGGCATAGCCAAGCGCATTCATTTCTCAATTGCAAGGAACTTTCAGACAATTCTAATGCTGTTTCATATTGTGGCTTTCTGAAGATTTACATAGATATTGCTGTATAGCCTTAATTGTTTAATGCTATTGTTCAGTGACTTTGGGATGACACCAGTTGCAGATATTACTATCGAGACAATATATACCCTGTTCATGTTACGTCTTTCAATTTCCTCTTTTAATTCAGCATATTACTTGTGTTTTTGCTTATAGATTTCTGTATGTCATGTGTTTGGAATGGCTATATCTATTAAGTAATTTGTTCTTGCTTCTTTATCCCATATTATTATATTTTTATTATGATGATCACTTGTTAAGCAGGATTTATGAGTTTCGCTCCACTTCCCCTCCCCGATCCAGCAAAGCAAGGAAACTTGTACATCCTGGAACATTAGAAAGTTTTTGACAAGAACAGGCCATTTGGCCCAACAAAGCTATTTCTATTCATATTGTGTGTTGAAATAACTATCGAGTTTAGATTTGAAAGGCTCTAAGGTACTACTCCTAACTGCACAACTAGCTAGTTTGTTCCATGTGTCCACAACTCACGTTTCAAGAAATGCTTCCTGATGTTTGTCTGAAATCTCCCTTTAAACAGTTTCCATCTGGGTCGTCGTTGATGGATTAATTTTGAAGCAGCAGCTGGCATCCACCTGACTAATACGCTTAATGATTTTCAACGCTTCTATCATATCTCCTCTCATTCTACTTAGGCTAAAAATATTTAATTACTTCAATCCTTTCTTTATAGCTCATACCTTGCAGTCCTGGAATGAGTCTCGTCACCCTTCTCTGAACTCTCTCCACTGCCTTCGCGTCCCTCACAAAATACAAAAAGGCAATGTCCAAGCAAGTTCATCCGTTTTTTTTAGGTGTTTTGTTGAACACCTAAAAGACTGGAGTTGGAGCACACAGATACATTGCTGGACAAATTAAGCATAATTAACATTTTGTAATTTCAAACAGCAAGCCTGCGGAGTCTGGTTCACATGTACAAACTGTCGTTCTAATCCATAAACAAAATAATGCCAGATGTGACCTTTTACACAATGTGTACTACATGTTGTAATATGATTGTTTTTGTGCATTGATTTTCCCAAATTACAATGTTTCAACACACAAAATGTCATAAATAAAGCATTTAGAAGAATCATGCAGCATTTTGTAATAATTTGGTCAGCCAAATTTTTGGATTTCTGCTGTTCATTATAATTCTCAACATCTGTACTTGTGTTAATAGCAATTCCCCTGTGTGCTTTGCCTCTGAGTTCCTCAGCTTCTACTGTTGTGTTCCACACAGAGCTTCTTAACATCCTGCAATAGTTCTAGAGCCAATATCTCTCATAGTTATTATTTGAAGGCTTTGTCAAGGCACACCCCAACCAATGCATTAATCTTCTTTATAATGAAGGTACAATTACGTACAGAATGTCTGCTTTTGAACAATAATAAGATATATGTACTACTTCCAAAAAGGTACATCAGCCTTCACTTATGACACATATTGTTCTTTGTTTTGACAATAATGATTGTTTAAAATAAATTGGAATCATAAACTAGGAATTATTAGAGTTGGGTTTTAAAAAATCAAGTATTTCTATTGCAGTTGTAGGATGTTGGCATCACTTTTTAATATATATTTCTGTTTTTTGCATGGTTTTAATCTATTCTATATACAGATACTGTAATTGAGTTATTTATTTATTTATTATTATTATTTTTGTTTTTTTTTCTTCTATATCATGTATTGCATGGAACTGCTGCTGCTAAGTTAACGAATTTCACGACACCTGCCGGTGATAATAAACTTGATTCTGATTCTGATTCACATTCACTAGAACACAAAACAGAAATAAATTCACTGATTTATTTTGCATATACCATTAAGCAATCACCATCTATTAAACCAAAAATGTAGTTCAGTGCAATACCAGCAGGAACAAAGATAGCTAAAATCATATGAATTGTGAAGAAAAGTTCTGCAAAGCAAAAATATTAGACAAAACAGCAAGGAAATGCACGAAAGAAAATAGAAATAAAGGAATATAATCTTCTATCAACAAGGCGAACAGCCACTTGCAGTTGCAGTCTTCTGAATAGTTAGCCATGCTGTTGGTAAGGAGCAATGACAGAAACATTAAGTCTATTTGTACTGGTCTAAATAATTTTGGCAGGTTTATTGAGGCTAGCATTTTCAGCGTCAAAGCTGTGTGTTTTAAGTTAAGTTCATTTCATTATCATTCAACCATACCTGACTATAACCAAATAAAACAGTGTTCTAACTATACCTGAAAAAAAACAAAACCGTGCTTCTTCAGCTCACAGTAGCAACAACACGTAGCACACAGCAAATATGGTTACAATTTCATAAAATAAAGTAATATAGCTGAAGTCCCTGAGTAGCATGACTATAAATTAATGGGATGTTGTCCTGGTCCGGCTTGTTCTTCACCTGAGCAAAAACTGGAGGGCAGCACTAACAGGAGGGGACAGACCTCGACAGTTTGGAATTCTAGCCCATCCTAAAAAGGATCTCCTGCACACCCTCAGCATCTCCTCTCCTGGGAGGCTGTGATAGGCAACCCCATGGCCCTGGCCTAGTCTTTGCCACAACTGAAGCAACAGAGCTCCCCTGCAGTCTGTCTTTCCAATGAACTGGACTTGAAGTATTCTATATCATTGATGTCCAACAGTGTCTTGCGACCCCAATAAAAACATCCAAGACAGTCGCTTGCACTGATTGTTAGACTGCACACCTTGCACAATAGTATGCAACAAATCCTGACGACAACACAACAATCAGTCCAATTCGATTGCTATTGAGCTAAACTTGATGTTTAGTATCCAGCAGTGACTTGCGATCATAACAAAGACATACAGAACAAACAAATACACCTTTGGTTGGATCAGGTAGGCTGCTGTGTCTGAGAACACCACCGTCTTACCGGAAAATTTGTAATAAACACTTCTAAGCGTTCCGTTGAATGACCCTAATTTCATGACAAATCAATCTAGTGCCAAGTGGATGGCTTAGTGGAGCCCTGTGTCCTAATTGTCTAGCTGGGAGATAGCCTTGGGCACAGCTTTAGTATTGATGGTATACAAGTTAAATGGAGTAATTGTCATATTTACCAAGAATTTATAATATCATCAAGATTTTCTTGCAATGTTTGAACTATTGGAATAGACTGTTGCTGTTTTGTTGCCCATGCAATTGCCCTTCTTCCCAAATCCATGTTCCTTAATGGCTCTGATGGTTTAAAAGATGTGGAAAATTGAGTACAGAGGACAAAGTCTACCTGTAGGTTCCCTGTGCAGTTTTGGGGTGATTGAGATAATTAACAGTTAATTAGTTAGTACAGTTTTTTAAATTAAAATTGAACATGCTGAATAGACCAAAGCTCAGAATGTTGGAAGGTGAATCGACTATAATGCCCCATAAGTCTCGTCTGCATTGCCCCTCTCCTCTTAGCTCATAAAAATATTAACTTAATCAATTCATCTTTGCAATACATCCTTCGATAGTAAATTTTGTATAAAGGAAGAGTCAACATGTTGTTTCCCACAAGACTTCCCATAATGTTTCATTTAAATGTAAAGACTATAATTTATAATCAAATGCACAAACAGAAATACCAGAGATTGTTTGTAATAAGTAAATGAAACACAGCAGCATATGATTAGAGGGTACTTAAACAGGCTTATGGCATGTAGTCCAAGTTATAAGAAAAATAGAATGCACATAAGAGAGTTATCTTTGAGCTTGATAAATTATTTTGTTTGAATGGGGTCATTTATGTGGAGATGCTAGAAAATTTAGAACATGGCCAAGAGACGTGTTTGAATGAGGTATGTCATGAATTCAAAATCATGGCTAATTTTATGATCTGTCAAAACTTCTCTATAATTCTGAATACTTCTTGCAAAAAAATTTATTCTTACAATCTGTATTTAATATCATGAGCTTACTAATGCTATGCCAGACGTAACCAAGTGCTGGATCTAAGAGGGAATTCCTCAGCTTGAGATTTTTGGATTTATTAATAGAACAGAGGAAAAAAAAATCAAAGAGCATGCCTGAGAGTCCTGACAAACTCCTTTTCCACTGTTGAGCTCCACTGAGAAGTGTAGGTGGGAAATTTTCAACTGGCCTGGGTTAGTAAGGTCAGGACATCAGTGTTCATGCAGGAATTGGAACTTCTGGAAGCATCTAGCAAAATCTGGGCCAATGCATATTTTCAGGTATTGCACTGATGTTGTACTCACATCTATTAACTATTTAGTCATAGTGAAGCTTCTTTCCTTTCTATTCTCTTTGATCTTGATAGAAAGACTTGCATTACAATAACCTATCTGCTTACCAGTATTTTTCACTTTACCAGTATTTAGTAAAGTGCCTAAATCAACCTCAAGTCTTTTTTCCTTGTCACAACTTGATATCGCTTAAATAGTACTTAATCAGTTGTACTTTAGTATACACAGCAGCATTAAAATTCATCTCCTAGTTTTTTTTTTTCAATTCAGCTAATCAATCAATGTCTCTTTGTGATTTTAATATCCTCTCCTTTATGGCTAGTTTGTATAATTAGCAAAATTGAATATATAATCCCTATTGTGATATCTATGTCATTAATATATGATGTGAAGCGCCACAGTTCCACTGCAGTCAGTAATTTTATTTCAAGTCTCTCTATTTTTGTATTCTTTGATTTTTTTAAACATCTCTTCACCAAATGCAGCTGGAGAAACTTTCATCTTTTATCTCTCTCTCTCTCTCTCTCTCTGTTCTGATTTCTTGTTTCTACTCTGACTCACTTCCAGTGCATCTGTGCTGTTTCATAAATTTGGCACAAAAAGTTGCGTGTAATATTTAGAGTTTTGTGATGATTTTGTACACTGAAGAATCAATATTTACTTATCCTGTATAAAAGTATACATTTTGTAAAGGCAAGATACTTTCCATCAAATCTGTTAACAGGGAACCTACTTTAATGTGCATTTTTAAAGGCTGCTCCTCTATTAAAACACAGTACAGTATTTGTATTGAAGCCCTTTAGTTAGCATCAGACACTCAATATATCACAATAATCTGAAGTTTAATATATAGCAGACTATTTCTTAGATTAATCTTGCCTCTAGTATTTCTTAATTAATTTTATATGTTGTTTCCCATTTATTATACATTACAATTTGAATTATTTTGTTGATTTTGTTTAAGAGTCGCAAGGTAATGATGCAGCTCTATAAAACTCTGGTTAGGCCACACTTGGAGTACTGTGTCCATTTCTGGTTGCCTCACTATAGGAAAGATGTGGAAGCATTGGAAAGGGTATGGAGATTTACTAAGATGCTGCCTGGTTTAGAGAGTATGGATTATGATCAGAGATTAAGGGAGCAAGGGCTTTACTCTCTGGAGAAAAGGAGGATGAGAGGAGACATGATAGAGGTATCCAAGATATTAAGAGGAATAGATGGTGTGGACAGCCAGCGCCTCTTCCCCAGGGCACCACTGCTGAATACAAGAGGACATGGCTTTAAGATAAGGGGTGGGAATTTCAACGGGATATTAAAGGAAAGTTTTTTACTCAGACAGTGGTTGGTGCGTGGAATGCACTGCCTGATTCAGTGGTGAAGGCAGATACACTAGTGAAATTTATGAGACTACCAGACAGTTATATGGAGGAATTTAAGGTGGGGGGTTATCTAGGAGGCAGGGTTTAAGGGTTGGCACAACATTGTGGGCCAAAGGACCTGTACTCTGCTGTACAGTTCTATGTTCTATTTATGTCCCTTCTTTAAGCCATGCTTTTCTTGTCACTTTCATCCTTATGTTTTCAAGTGTGTATTATTTTATAAGAAGTTGTAGATAATGAAAAGGTGCAAAACTCGAATTCTTGGTGCTGTGTAGACTGAAACATATTAAACATTTGTCTTATTTTTTGTTTTCTTATTATTAAGTTCATACATTTGCCACCAAGTTAATTACTAAAATAAAGGACCTCTCCAGTAGGCCAATAGTAGGTCAAGTTATTTCAAAAGAACAAACAAAATTAACGGGCTACACAGTTGCTACTGGTTGGAACAAATTCTTTTCAAGTCCGTTTTGTTATTTGGAAAGGCTACCTCTGATTTCCACAGACTCTCGTTGGATGTCAGAACTGAGCTGAAAGCTGGATGCCAGTGCACCTAACCTCCCAGTCTACTTGGAACTCATCATACAATGATTCTGGGCTGATTTGACACTTTGTATCTAGTTCCTCACTTTAAACTAGTATCATTTGTTAATAGTAGCAAAACATGTACTATCTTCAATGAAATGTAAGTGTTTTTTAATGAATTAAATTCATTCCAACTCCCCTCAGAGGCCTTTGAATATCATCAGTCTCATGGAACCTCAAAGTATTGGTTGGGCTACTGGGAAATGGCAAATGTGTGTGCAGGCGGTGAGCTAGATTGAGCCTAGTCCATCCCAGGGTTAACCATACAATTGTCCTTTTATTGAGTGCTGCTGAAAACACTCACCTGTGCCCTGAAAATATGTTGCTTAGTATCAGTATCTACAACATTATAAAATTTTTAAAAATTGCCTCTGCTTTTACAGGAGTTAAAAATATCACAATTGCTATTAGGATCAATGCCAATTTAAGACAATTCATAAGTGATGATTTTAAACAACTTAGAATTTGTGGGATTTTTGGCCCCAAACAGGTTGTTTTCATGTCACAGATGTTCTGCCAACGTAAACTATTTTGTATGTAATATATTTTCACAACAGACTGTTAGGCAGTAATGGCAGAGAATGAATTATTTGCCTAATTGACTGACTGGGCAATATTTCAAAATACGTGCAAAAGTACTTAGAAAGAAATGAATTTTGACAGGAGCACTATCAGGAATTGGGAGACAATTATTCGTCATGAGAATGATCCGTCAAATACTTTAGGTGTGGTCTAAATGTTTATTTCGCATAGTCTACGTTTTAGGGTTATATTACAATGGCAAATATGCCTGTGTGTCAGTTTCTGCAGAATAAGTAAACTAAACAATTCAATCCCTTCCCAATTTGCTGTGACTTATTTATTTTTGTTGTGATGGAGTTGAGAATGACAGCTTAGCCTCTGCCCACTGGCAGATTAATCTATCTTATTCATATTAAACTAATGTATCCCTACGACCTCTGTAAGACAACAACAATTTTATCACTTGACAAAATACTTTCAAACAATAATTACTTGCCCTTTCAAGGTTTACATTTCCTCGGAAAACAGATTAAATCAAAAATATTCTAGAAATGAGTTCAAAATATTACAATTTTACAGTAAAACTCATGCCACATCATGCAATCTCTGTAAGTCCCAGCAGTATACTTGATAAAATTATTTTATACTTTAAAAAACCTTTAAAATTAGGTTAATCCTTCTGAGTTTAATAAGGATGAAAATCCAGTAGTCAGACATCTGATTGTTCTGAAATTCCAGTGGTTCAGCATTGGGCTCCCTCATAGGTTGACTAAATCTTAATTATCTGTTGACCATCTATACATAGATCTGCATACTTGAGTTTGGCTCTGTGTTACAAGGAGAGTGGGCCAGGTTGTGCAAGGGGCCTGTGTCTGGGGCCTGGGTCATCTTAGGAAAATCAGAACATGAGGCACATGTGTAGATTTGTAGCTGGAGCTGGGGTCCAGCATGAGGACCAGGGTTGAGAACGTTTCTACATCTCATCTCGTTTCGCAAACTGAAGCACACTGCGTTCTGTTTCCGACTTTGAATTCATTGCAGTTCACTGTCCTGTTCTCTTGAAATCCATAAGTTTCATTGGAAAATTTATTATCCTGCTCTGCAACATATATTCAAAAAAGAAATAAAACTATTTTGGATTGTTGCAAACATGAGAAAGTCTTCTGATGCTGGAAATCCAAAGCAATGCGCACCAAATGCCTGAGGAACTCAGCAGGTCAGGCAGCATCTTTGGAAAAGAGTAAACAGTTGACATTTTGGACTGGAAAGGAAGGGGAAGATGCCTGAATACAAAGTTGGGGACAGGAGAAAGAGGCTAGCTGGAAGGTGATAAGTGAAGAGCCAGGTGTCTGGGAAAGGACAAAGGCTAGAGAAGATAGAATCTGATAGGAGGGGAGAGTGGACAATAGGGGAAATGGAAGGAAGAAGGGACCCGAAAGGATGGTGGGGGGAAGTAATAGGCAAGTGAAAAGAAGGGAAAGGTCGGAGTGGGAAATAGAGGGGCGGGAGGAAATTTGTTCACCAGAAGGAGAAATCAATCTTCATGCCGTCAGGTTGGAGGGTACCCAGATGGAATATAAGGTGTTGCTCCTCCACCCTGAGGGTGGCCTCATCTTGGGTAATACCAGAAATGCCCCGTGATCCAGGAAATGTTAGTCGAATACCATCAAAGCTCTGTGGGCCTGTTCATCACAGGAACTTTGTTAATATTATTCAATCTCATACGACAGAAGGCCAGTACAAATAAGACGTGAAATCAGCTTCCATTACAGCTGCTCAGATTGGAATGCAATTTTGATGACAGAGATTCTCAGAATAGACGTTATGTGTTGCCTCCCAACTTTGCCAATCTAGCCCTTTCAGAAATCACCCTCTGTTTCATTGCAGAACATCACGAAGTGCCAGCTCATGCCAGGAATGTTTTTATCCAAATTTCTTCTGCAAGAGGAGTCAAATTTGACCCTAGTGAATGAGTTCATCTCTTGGTGTACTGATTGCGGAGATGGTCATTTGATACAGCAGTTGCAGACCAGCATCGAAAGTGATTGCAATGGGTTTGATTGTGACTTCTTGGACTGTTGTATATGGCTCAATGTGGGCAAAGGTTGCTCAACAGTTCCTGCAACATTCTTGTTATATGAAGAGTGCCATCCACAAATTTGCTGATGACACGACTGTTGTTGGCATAATTTCAGATGGTGATGAAGAGGCTGTTTGAGTGATGTTACAACAACAACTATGCACTCAACATCAGTAAGACCAAGGAACTGACTGTGGACTTCAGGAAGGGAAAATGAGGAGAACACATGGGAGTTCGTATTGAGGGATCAGCAGTGGAAAGGGCAAGCAGCCTCAAGTTTCTGGGTTTCAATGTCTCTGATGTGATCCTGGGCCCAACATATTGACACAATTAAGAAGGCACACCAGTGATTGTACTTCATTAGGAGTTTGAGGAGGTTTAGACTGTCTCCAAAGGCTCTAGCAAATCTAGTACCATGGAGAGCATTCTGAACTGTTGGAGGTGCCAATGCGCAAGACTGGAAAAAGCTGTAGAGCAATGCCTTAAGAAGGTGGTATCCATCATTCAGGGCCCTCACCATCCAGGACATGCAGTTATCAGGAAAGAGATTCAGGAGCCTGAAAACACACAACACAGTCCATGAATGCTGCTTCACTTTTTGCTCTCTTTTTGCACTAATTGTTTGAAATAGATTTCTCATTGTAATTTAGCATATCATTTTTATGTACTGTATTGTATTGCGGCTACAAGACAACACATTTCCTGACATAGGCCAGTGATAATAAACCTGATTCTGATTCTGATTCTGATGCCTCAAGTTTCGAGTAAATCCTGCATGTTAAGTGATGAACAGCATTTTGGGTATTTAATCAAAATGTGGTGTAGAATTGAATTATGATAAAAATGTGACTCCAATATCAGGAGCTCATGGAAATATAACTACTGCATCAAGCACAGCTACTTTGATTGGCTGCAGATTGCCTTTTGAACTTGGCAAATATCTGAACAAATGTCATTATGTTGAAGGTTTGTTCTAAATGCTGTAGTGTTGTACAATATTCTGAGATTATGTCTGCTGAGATCAGAACTTGAGCTGTAATTCTGAAAGCAAGCAGAAGGCTTTTATTTTGAATTACTTCATGGCTTTTGAAAGACACAATAATGATCTGACCAGATTGAGACACTGAAACTAACAAAATGTGATGCCCAGTCTTAGTACATTGTAACGTTGAACCACCACAATTCAGACACTAAGGTTTATTTGCTAATTAAGCTTCTCAGACTTGACATCAGGTTCCATCTCCGCAAGCCATTGCTTGCAAACACACAAACGGATATAACTCAGGTTGTACCTCCAAATTCACCACAGTAATGATCCATATTCAGAACTACCAGAATACAAGCTAATCAGTGGTGACATAACAGGAGTTTAGTTGGCAGTCAGATGCGAGAACCCCAGGCTAGATTAACATGTGCTTCATTTAAAAATGCTAGTTGCAACCTCTGCTGAAACCTGCCATCATTAATATTAAACCAGCTCACAGCCTCGGGACAGGAGATCAAGAATCCTTGATACCAATATCTTGTGGAGAAGGACCAAACCATTTAAGTCATGTATACTCTTGGATACTTGAAAGGCACTTGAAAGGCAGAGGAGAGGGGAAATGATAAATGTACCTTCCCTATCCACTTCTGGATTTTGTGCTCACTGGTAACCTCAAGGTGTTTCTGCATCTTGTGCAACCTTGCCTTATATCAGACAAACTATATTAAACTTAAATAGTTGTCAGTGTAACTGTGTCATAGTGATGAGTTCCATTGAATCTGTAAATTGTAACTGGGTTTATTTGACCATCTTATCTTTAATGTCATCTTTTAAAATGGAGGCGATCCAGGAGAAAGGAAGGAGTGATTTGTGCATTAAGGGTGGAATTCAGACAAGTAAAAAGTGATGCATTTTAGGAAGTTAACCCAGGGCAGGACATACACAGTCTTGGAAAATGCTGCAGAAAGATATAGATGCACTAATGTATTGCTCCCTGAAAGAATTGGCACAAGTGGACAAGGTGATGAAGGCATTTAGCATATTGCATTCCTCACACAGGAATTGAAATCAAAAATATCTGGATGTCATGTTACAATTGTACAAGATGTAGGTGAGACTGCGCATGGAATATTGTATGCTGTTCCATTGACATACTGTAGGATGTGTGTGATTAAGGTAGAGAGGATGCAGGAAAGATTCAGGAGGGTAGTGCTGGGACTGGAGAGCTTGAGTTATAACGAGGGACTGAATAGTTTTGAGATTGTTTTCTTTGGAGCAACAGAAGCTTAGGGTGGCCTTGGACATTTATAAAATTATAAGGAGCATAGAGAAAATTGATAAATTTCACAGACACTTCTCTGGGTAGTGGAGTCCAAAACTAATGGACAAAGGGTTAAGGTGAGAAAGGAAGAATTTAAAGGGGATCTGAGGATCAACTTTTTCACAAAGAAGGCAGTCAATGTTTGGAATGAACTGGCTAAGGAAATAACAGAGGCTGGTAAAATTGTAACATCCAAAAGGGATTTGGTCAGGGATATGGACAGGAAAGGTTCAGAGCAGGGGTTCCCAACCTGTAGTCCATGGACCCCTTTTTTAATGGTATTGGTCCATGGCATAAAAAGGTTTGGGAACTCTTGGTTTTGCGAGATAATAGGTTTGTACAATGGACAATTTCAATGCCAGTTTTTCAGTTCATCATATTGATCAGGAGTGACTATAAAAATAGAACCTTTTGACTTTCTTGTTGTGCAATGTACAATTTACAGAGCATAGCCTTTATCAAAGTTATCAAAATGTCACGTTTGCCAAGAGATATGATTTTACTTGAATTTAGTGTGCTAAACACTTGCAAAATTTTAGCCCCAGTGTCAAGCAGGTGAACCCAAAAAGAATAACAAGTTTAGGATGTTGAAGCAACTTGCATGTTCACAGATGGTAGCTCCTGCATGAACTCGTAACTTCCATCTCATTCACCTATTGTCCCCTTGGAAGTAGCTCTGATTTGTGGAAGAGCTCACACTGTATCCTGATCACATTTCACCGTTGTTGGCCTTATTACAATGGCTGCCTGTGTCCTTGTATACATGGCTCTGAGTAATCTAGCTCTTCCATGTATTTTGGAGTGTCTAACCCCTTATATCCCTAATCGTCATCTTAGATTTGCAAGAATTGGTTTCCTTAGTGTTCCTAGAGCCAGGCATATAAAAATGCGTCTACAGTCCTTTGATCTTCTGGAATACTCTACCAACTCAGATATAGCTAGGCTAGAACTGTGGAACATTGCAAAAAACTTATAAAAACCTACCTTTTCATTTGGCCTATTAATAAAATTACTTAATGCTTATTGATGTTGATTACATTTATATGATATGGTATATGCAATTACATTTTATTTTATATAATGTTTGTTTTTATTTATGATTTTTAACTTTGTCTTGTATTTTTATGAGTATATTGATTTACCTTTACCATCTATGTAAAGCACTTTGAACTTACATCTTAATATATAAAAGGTGCTATATAAATATAGTTATTATTGTTGTAGCCACAAATGTTGTCTTGAAAATGATGGCAAGGTAGGGAAATTGATAGAGACAGGAAGAATAAAACAAGGGGAGGAATTAAAACAGTGAATCGAATGGGATCCCTGACATATTGGAGACAACCAATGTAGCTGTATGCTGCAATTGGACGACCCCTGGTGATTACAGGGGCTACAGATTGCACTGTCAAGTTCACTGATGTGGTAATCTTTCTATATGCTGGGGGACTCTGTGTTATTTAAAATGAAATGGGTGCAAGTGCTTTAAAACTTACCAAAATGACCTTCCTCATGATTTACTCATGAATATGGGTCCAAATATTAGTTTATGGGTTTATATTTCTTTCCACATTTGCTTGACGGTTCTGTTGCTTGTTGCAGCTATGTCAGCTCCCCTGCATGTAGTCAATAGGAGCTGTCTAATTCACTGACCTGAATATTAGCTGATGTGAACACATGCATATCACCTTCACAAGGCTGTTTCACCCAACTATGTTCTCCTTATTATTACAATTGGGAAAACACTGAAGTAACTAACCATCTTCTATGAGTATTGATGTTTTTTTTGTCATTAATCTCAGTGACATAATAATTTAGCAAAGAACCAAGAACTGGGATCACAGTTCAGTTGTGCCAACAGCTGTCAGTTATTTGCCTTTTATCAGCATAAATGTTCAACCAAATGTGGATTTAGCCCTTTGTCATTGTGCCCAGGCTTTCTGTGTTGATTTGAGCATTCCATCTGGAATTCAAATAGTGGAAGGCAATTGGAAGCTTAGTGAAACTTGGTCTCTTAAGTTAATTTCTGAAAATAAACTGAGGAATTGATAACACAGAAGATTCTGCAGATGTTAGAAATCCAGCATAATACACACAAAATGTTGGAGGAACTCAGTAGGTTAGGCAGCATCAAAGGAGAGAAATAAACAATCAACATTTCAG
This sequence comes from Mobula hypostoma, assembly GCF_963921235.1. NCBI lineage: Eukaryota > Metazoa > Chordata > Chondrichthyes > Myliobatiformes > Myliobatidae > Mobula > Mobula hypostoma. The sequence goes on along the minus strand of NC_086102.1, from coordinate 58,163,902 downwards.
GCTGAGACTCTTCATCAGGACTCAGAGGAATCAATGATGCATTAAATTAAAAAATGCTAAATTTCAACTCTTAATTTACACTCAATAGTTTGTTGTCTTTTTTTACTTGCATACTTCAGTCAAAAATATAATAGTTGAGTGAATTTAGCAGTTCAAATATTTTCTGCTGAACAATTCTTTGTTATCCTGGAATTCAGCAAGGTCGGATTCATCCAGACAATCCATTTCTGAGTGAAGATGTTTACTTTGGTCTTTTTTTAAAGCAGAAATGTCATCATAACTAGAAATCTGCCAACATACAAGGAAGCTAATTTTCATTTGACACTGAATGCAGTCTTACAGCCTGCCATTCTTGTGTTTTCTTTCATAGACCCAGTCTCCTCCAAAGTGAATGTCTGATGTTTATAATATTTCTACAGATATAAAAGGGCCTCAAAGATTTTTATGCATAGTGTTGGAGAGGAGAGGTTAAGATAAAAGATGAAGTTCTGCAGAATGAATATATAAGGAGTCAGGTAAGAAGTTAAAGAACAAGACCTTGAGGATAGTGATCTCCAGATTACTCCTTGTACCACGTGCTAGAAAGATAAGAAATAGAAATATAGGCTGAGGTTGCACTTGAAACAGAAAGTGAGCAATATCCTTTCAAGAAAATTAGCTAGTGCTACACAGGAGGTTTGAAACTAGAGTGCCAAAGGGTTGGGACTCTGGGCAGGAGTAAGAGATGGGATGAAGCAGTAGCTAGTAAGAGCAAATCTAATAATCAGGATAGCCAAGGGCACAGGAAATGCCTTTCTAAAGGAATACCATGTTAAACTGCAATTATTTCAATGCACAATGTTTAACAGGTAATATGGATGAACTCAGCGCATGGATTGGTTTTGAGGACTGTGTTGGATGCTGCTTTCTTGTGGTAGCTCTTCTTGCAGATAAGGTCAATGGTGGGGAGAGTTTTTCCTGTGTGGACTGGACTGTAAACGTCACTTTTTGAATAGATGAAAATTTATGGCTTTGGGGTAATATATTAACATGCAGAATGGTTTGACTAATAGAAATAAAAATAGGATAGTGAGGCCATTTTAAGTTTAGAAAGCTGTAACTAACGTGACGAGAATACACATAGATTAAGATGTTAGCTGTCCTGTGCTGGCACCAGTGGGATCAGCAGTTGGTCTGCCACCTGTCTTCAGGAGAGAGAGAGATAAGGAAAACAATGGAGCAGCATTTGGAGATGTTAATGAAGGGACGGGAGAGTCTAACGGAAGGAGAGCTGTCAAGATCGGATCACCCTTTGAACCCTGAACTGTTTGAAGTGAGGGACAGGCGATACCCCAGCAGGGGGATAAAAAGGGACAGGTTCGCTAAGGCAGGACACACACGACACCCCGAGGTAACGAGACCCTGGAAGCAGTGCGTCTCCCACAAGTCGGTGAGAAGTTTTGGACGGCTGGTCACGGGACAAGCCATAGACGCACAGGGTGGAAAGGCACGATCGGCGGGAACCTGGTGTGTGTCCACCCTTGCCTGGGTGTCAGTTTCACCGCAGAGAAACGATCGTATCTGGAAACGGAGGGGTCACGGTCGGTGACCTCAGATGACATCACAAAGGACTCGCCCGAAAGCTGACTGTGAAGGTCTGTGTGGAAGCCGTTTGAATATTCATTCGTTTTGCTCTCTCTCTCCTTCCCCCACACTGTCCATCTCCCATGGCAGCGATTACTGCGAACTGAACTGAACTAAATTGAACTGAACTTTGCGTCACTTTGAAACTGGTCATTTACCCCTAGACAATGATAGAGCTTGATTGATCCTGTTATCTTAATTCTGTGTACATGTGTGTTTATCATTGCTGAACTGTTGCATTTATTATCCTTTTGATTAGAGTACTGTGTTGCTTGTTTCTTTAATAAAACTCTCTTAGTTCTAGTAATCCAGACTCCAACTGAGTGATCCATTTCTGCTGGTTTGGCAATCCAGTTACGGGGTACGTAACACTAATAATGTGCCATTGATTGGAGATGAGGCATCGGCTGTTGTGTGAATAACATAGGTGAAGATGCTAAATGCATTGTGGACAAATTTGCTGATGATACGGAAAGGGGTTGGACAGCAAGTCATGAGAAAGGTATTATTTACTGGAGCTGATGACTGGAATAAATGGATTACTATCTGAAAGAAGACTGAAAGATGCTCAACGGAACTTTGAAGAATAGAATGTAACTTTGCTGAAGCATGTAATTTCCTGAGGAGACTTTGTGAGCTAATTGGTGCTTCCCTTTGCAGGACTTTTGGGGAGGGGAAGAGAAGAAATCTGGAACTTCTGGATGTTATTACAGAATATCATTGGCCATTGGAGCTTGATATATGGAGGGTTTTTTTTAGAATTTTGTATCCCAGAAGACTGAATTGTTAAATATATACAAGGAAGAGGTAGATTTGCACTCTGTAGTTCAGAGACAGATTACAAGTGCAACGCATACGAAATGCTGGAGGAACTCAGCAGGCCAGGCAGCATCTATGGAAAAGAGTAAACAATCGAAGTTTAGGGCCTGAAATGTCGACTGTTTACTCTTTTCCATAGATGCTGCCTGGCCTGCCGAATTCTTCCAGCATTTTGTGTGTGTTGCTTTAGATTTCCAGCATTTGCAGATTTTCTTGTGTTTGCAAAGGTTACAAGAGTAAGCAAAAAAAGTGGAGCTGAAGCCATGGCAGATCAATCCTTGTTGAATGGTGGAGCAAGTTTGAGGGAACGTATGGCCTGCTTATATTTCTTATGTTTATTGGAAGATCTATAATAAGCCTAACACATTGATGCAGTCATGAAGAAGGCATACCAGTGGCTCTATTTCATTAGGATTTTGAGGATAGTTGGTATGTTATCAAAGATTCTTGCAAATTTCGATAGATGTACTATAGAGAACATTCTGACTGATTTCATCACAGTCTGGTATGGAGGCTCCAAAGCAGAGGATTGCAAGTGGCGGTAAAGGTTTATAGATGTATTAACCAGCTCCATTACAGGCACAGTCCTCCCCACCATTGAGGTCATCTTTATGCCCCAAGAAGGCAAAATCCATTACTATGGACCTTTTCATTTTTACCATCAAGGGGGAGTTATAGGAGCATAATGATCCAGGCTCAAAATGTTTTATTAAAAGCTTCTTCCCCTGCACCATAAAATTTCTGAACAGTCATTAACTACCTTATTATTGTGGTTTTTTTGCACTATTTATTTTATAATTTACAGTAAAGCAACAAATTTAACATCATACAAGTCAGAGTTAATAAACCTGATTCTGATTTTTTTTTTTAAAATGGGAGTGAGAAGAAGACAAGATGAATTTTGTAAATAGTTTGAAGATTTTCTTCCCCTAACTCCAGCATGAAAAATGTCTTGTAGTAAAATTTTCTGCTGTGTAAGAGTTATTGATTGTAACATTAGAAGTCTTAATAGATTTGCATCTTCTTTGAAATGTACTTCCACGCCCTTTTACATTATTTTCAATAAATATTCTGGATAGCAAGCTTCTAGGAACACATTTTTTCCCTAAAGTGTTAAGTATGCAAGGCAGAGAATTACTCAATACCAAATATTCAATACTGGAGAAGAACATTAACTCAATTTGATTAGCTCCTTTTTGATGTTCGAGGTGATGCAACTCTATGTACTCTCCTGATACTACAGCTAAGTATTCTTATTCCATTGCTCAACAGATTTATTCTTTGAAAAGCACAACATTAAAGGATTTATGGCATTCATTGCAATCCCTTTAGAAGATTCAGCACAAATCTATTAAAGATGGGAAACAATAGCATCAAAATTCAATTTTCTCCAGAAATATAATACAGTAATCGTTTTCCAGTTTTGACACTAACGTTTAGCTCTTCAAGTCCTGACTTAGTTCCATGGATTTCAATGTTGAAGGTTTTGTAAAGATTTTTTTAACCTTGTGAAGACTTAGATGCTCAAGCGTATAATGGTTGTTAGATTTAATTATGATAATTAGTTAATTTGCACACAACATTAAGTTCTTACAAAATAACTCTATAACTCAAAACGTAAGTTACAGACATATGAAACTTGGAAAAGGTGAGCTAAAAGGCACCTTTCTGCAAAATTAGCACACTAATTTAACCCAATGAATATGCATAAATTAGATTAGTCATAATCTTTTCTCATTTACTTAAAACTCATCTATTTTGTATTTTGGAGTAATAAGTTCAGAAGGTTTAGCATTGACCTAATTTTAAGGGAACATATGATGAGGTACATTTTGAGAAGCAGTTGGTCTATATGCATTATAATCTACTTCACTCAATAGGTCCTTTGACTGTGTTATGTTTCTCAAAGAAATAAAGTATCAAGATATTCATTGTAGCTCAGTAAGTTTCACTGTGTCACAATAGATGTTCTGTTGCCTGTAATATCACAGTGAAGTGGTACAGTACCATAACCATATTGATATTGCTATTATTTCAGATTTTACCTCAATCACTCCACAAACCCGACTACATAAGAATGAAACTACCTGTAGTGAGCTCAAATTCATGAACCCCCCTTTGAGTTCACATTGAGATAAATAACTCGAACAAAGTGTCCCTATTGTTTAATGCCACCTAAAGCACGCAGTTTGTAGTAGCTCCCAATTAACCATTATTTTCCTTACTTAACTACCAAAATAACAAATTGTTGTAACTGCTGACATATTGAAGCAGAATTGCTGTAAAAATATGACTAAATTCTCAAATTATTGTTGCCTGTAATAACAAAATATGCTACTGTCGTTATTAATTATAACATTAATTCAAAACAAACTATCCCAAATACATGGAGTATTTCCTATGACCTCTTTCAAATCTCCAATGAGATACTTCTGTAAAATCAAGGGACCGTTAATGGTAAAAATAATTAGCATGAAGACAAAATAGGATTGTCTGTTTTATACATGTACTGATTTTCAAAAATTAATCTCTAGGGAAAACCATGCATTATTTGTATATTTAAAAATATTAATTGTAAATCATTTAAGGTAACATAAAATGCAATTTAAATCACATTTCACTTTAATTTATTTCATTTTATATTGTCATCCAATGCTTTTTCTGTTAAAGTGGTCCACTAAATCCTTTTTTTAAATGTAAAATATCTTAGTATCACAGCTAAGTTGGGGAGGAAAGGAAAATTCAATATTAAATCATTAGCCAGCATACTCACCCAGAACACCAGGTTACATGAGCAACAAAGCATGCTCTCTGTCTGTTGGAGAGCACTCATTTGCTCAACATATATTGCCATCCAACTGTGTGATGAAGGTAGAATAAGGAGAGATCTCACTGTTTTTAATTAATCACTGCTTCAGGCTGTGGTTCCCTCCTGCTTTAAGAAGATCGCTATCATCCTGGTATGCAAGACAACCAAGATAGCTTGACTTAATAACTACTGCCCAGTAGCTCCAACATCTACCATCATGAAGTACTGTGAGAAAATGGTCATGGCATTCATCACCTCCAGCTTTTCATACAACACAGCCTACTGCAATTTGCCTTCTGCCAAAACAGGTCTATGGTGAACATTATTTCTCTAGCCCTACACTTATCTCCTGAGAATCTGGACAGTAAAGACACTTGTGTAAAACTATTCTTCAAGAAAATTCATCACCAAACTCTGTACCCTGGGAGTTAATGTCTCCCTCTGCAACCAGATCCTTAATTTTCTACCCAACAGACCACAAACTGTAAGGATAGGAAGCAATTTCCTCTGCCATGGTTATTTAAAGCACTAGTACTCCACAACATTGCAACCTCAGCCCCTTACTCTACTCCCTGCACACTCATGATTGTATGATTGGATCCTGCTCTAACTTCATCCACAAGTTTATAGCTGATGCCACTGTGGTGGGAGGCATCTCAAATAATGATGAGTTGGAGTACAGGAAGGAGATGGAAAGCTTTGTGACATGATGTCATGACAACAACCTTTCCCCAAGTATCATCAAAACAAAATAACTGGTCATTGACTTCAGAAAGATGGTCAGTGCACATGCTCCTGTGTTTTATCAATGTTGTTGTGGTTGAGAGTTACAAGTTCCGAAGTGGAAACATCACCAAAATTCTGCTCTGGTCCAACTATGTTGATGTCACAACCACAAAAGCTCACTAATGTCCCTCCATTGCTAAATTACTGTACTAGTGACCCAGAGACTTGGACTAGCAGTCCAAGGACCTGAATTCAATTCTCACCATAGTTGCTGTGGAATTGAAATTTGGTTAATAATCTGGAACTTGAGTAAACAATTAGTCTCAGTGATAATGCCCAGACCCAATACTGCTGTTAAAAGCTTGTCTGGTTCAGAAGTGCCCGTGGAGGAAATCTCACAACCTTACCTTTTCTGGTGTGTGTGTGTGTGTGTGTGTGTGTGTGTGTGTGTGTGTGTGTGTGTGTGTGTGTGTGTGGTGTGTGTGTGTATGGTGTGTGTGTGTGTGTGTGTGTGTGTGTGTGTGTTGTGTGTGTGTGTGTGTTGTGTGTCCCAACCTGCCCCAAGTGGCTTTTAAATGCCTTCTAAAATACTTAAACAACTGTGTGTGGTTCATCACTACTTTCTCAAGGAAGTTGAATATGCTCAGATTAGATTGTCTGCTATGTATTAAGAAAAACAGAAATCCTTGTTCTGACATCTTGAAAAATATGCTGTATGCTTAACTCCAGTTTGAAAAACACATACCAATTGTTTTCATTGTCAATATGACAAGATTTTCATCCATGTTACTTTTGTCCTTTTTAGTTCATAGGCTTCAATCGTGTTGATGAGCTCGTTAGTTGGCACTTTATCAAATGCCTTTTGGAAGATTTTGCACACGTCATTATCTGCATTTGTCTCATTGATAACCTGTTACCTCAGAAGGAAACTCTGTTGTTGACTATGTACTTGGAAGGTGAAAGGGTGGAGAGTGGAATATAGTTTACTGATGGCAAACAGAATTGGGTTGTCTACTACTACTTTTGTTCAAGAGATGCGTGCCAATGACGGTGACTTTGGTGAGTGGTTTTCCTGGAACAATTGCCCACTAAAAGGGTTAAAGCACTGTAAGAATGATGAAGAAGTGAAGGTAGAAGGCTAAGAATGACAATAAAAATTTCTGGATAAGAACAACATATTTAGAGAATATTTACTTGGTGTAAGTGCAAATATACTTTTCTCCTGCCCTATAAAATAAATATTTGAAGAGATTGACAATAATTCATGGATTTCTGTCAGAGGCCCAACGGCTATCAGACAATAATGTCTGATAGCCATCGGGCCTCTGACAGAAATCCACCAGCAATTGGGAAGGCTATAGGAAAGCAGAACTGCCTATCATTTCTGTTTGCTTTGATTATGTTATACACAGTGAATCAATATCTAGACCAAGTAAACCCTTCTTCCTCCTGCTGTACAATGAATTTTTTATTGTTTAAATGAAACAGAAGTAACAAAAGGTATATCACCAGAAAATTCACTTCCCTCACAGTTTTGTTTACACACTTCTCAACAGACCAAATTTATGAAATAAACTTGATAAAATCCATACTTCTAAAGTCCGTCAATAGTTAGGCAGTCCTTGAAATTTATTTGATGAACTGCCACTAAGCAAAAAATAAAGGAAGACTAATCCATTCATTGATTGGCAAGGTTCAGAGATGAAATTAGCTTTATTTGTCATATGTACGAGGGGTGATTGATAAGTTCATAGCCTAAGGTAGAAGGAGTCAATTTTAGAACATTTATTTTTCAACATAGTCCCCTCCTACATGTACACACTTAGCTCTGCAGTCGTGGAGCATACGGATCCCTTCTTTGTAGAAGTGGTCCACAGCAGGGGTGATTGATAAGTTTGTGGCCTAAGGTAGAAGGAGATGAGTTATACAGCTCTCGTTACATGCACATGCAGCTCAACTGTTTGAGTGATTATGCAGAAAGTTTGAAGTTAATAACTCATCTTCTTCTACCTTAGGCCACAAACTTATCAATCACCCCTCGTACATCGAAACATACAGTCATTTGCATCATATCATATAATCACATCATATACTGCCACGTTTCTGATACCAGCATAGCATACCCACAACTCACTAATCCTAGTCATACGTCTTTAGAATATAGGAGGAAACCCACATGGTCGCAAGGAGAATGTACATGCTGCTTACGGGCAGCAGCAGGAATTGAACCTGATTGGTGTCACTGGTGCTGTAACGGTGATATGCTGACTGCTATGCTACCATACCACCAATCACTTTGCTCTCCCCCTCTCTCTTTATCTGTCCATACCCCACACATTTCCTCTCACTGGTCCCCTCCCCACTTCCAGCCCTTTATTTCATGGTCTACTATGCTGTCCTATCAGATTTCATCGTCTTCAGCCCCTAGGACCTCCCAGCTTCTTACATCATTCCCCCTCCCTACTCCCTCACCTGCCAGTCACTTTCCTCACCTAGATCCACCTATCACCCACCAGCTCTTGCTCCACTTCTTCTCCCCTAACTTTGTTATACTGGCAGTTTGCCCTCTTCCTTTCCAGTCCTGATGAATTCTCCTGAATTCTCGACTGTCCATTTCCCTCCATTGATACCACATGACCCATTAAAGTTCCTCCAGCTCCTTCGTGCGTTACACAAAAAAAATGTTGACACATGTTGGTGAATCCAGTTGTAAAGGCCCACAAATGAAAGGTAGATCAAGCAAAGCATTTAAAAGGTATTTAGAGAGTTGTGCACACATGCACAACACACTGATGGATAGAATTGCTAAAATGAAGTAAAATGGCTTACAAGGAAAGATCTGATGTTAACTTAAGGGAAAAGTGGCAAGACAAATTGTTGCAGAACAGGAATATCTTATTTATTTATCTATTTATCTAGCTACCTAGATATCTATTTATTCATTTAGAGATACAGCATAGAACAGGTCATTTCAGCCCAACAAGCTGCACCACCCACCAACCCACCTATTTAATCCTGGCTGAATCACAAGACAATTTACAATGACCAATTGACCTACTAACTGGTATGTCTTTGGACTGAGAAAGAAAACTGGAGCACCTGGAGGAAACCCACGAGTTCACGGGGTGGGGGGGAATGTACAAAGTCCTTACAAAGGATGTTGGAAATGAACAGTGAACTCTGACGACCCGAGCTCTAATAGTGTTGCACTAAGCACTATGCCACCATGCTGCCCCACAGTAATGTGCAGGAAGAAATCTTTGTGGAGCAGGAACACTTGTAAACGTTTGTGCCTCATGCAACAGATTCTTTGCATGTAATTTATAATGAAACAGAATTCCTAGTGAATTACACAACACACAACAAAACTTACATACCTGTAATGTCAGTCTTACACCAAAGTGTCTCAAGCAAGAGTTGGTGGAGGGAGGTGATTTCACATTTAAAATGTACATGAGCACTTGAATCACCAATGCCTACAGTTGTCCATATGCTGATAGAAGGTGTTGGTATAGGTAAGTACTTGATGCTTGCATGGATGCGAAGAGCAGAGAGCCTGTTTCTGTGCTGTGCAGCTCAATGACTAAGAATAGATACCAATTAAACTATTTTTGACACTGTGCTACAGGAATGTTGACTAATAGTTGTTTCAAAAAAGCAGGAAAAATCCATGAAGAGACAAAGTCAAAGAGGGAATTCTGGAGAATAGGGCCTGAGCAGCTGAAAACAGTGTAAGACACAATCAAGTAAAGGATATGCAAGAGTTCAGAGGTGGATCTCACAGTACCTTTAATAATGGAATGATTTGGGAAGTGATGAGTTTCTGAATGTTTTTGAAAATCAGAATGAGGAATTAAAACTGAGCTGTTGACTGGCTGGGTGTCTTGCTGATTGGCCAAGGATGACGGGAAAAAGTGTATGGATTATTAAATGGGGTATATTTACTTATTATATCATAGCATCAAGTAAGTGAGTTGATTTAGTGCAATGATGGGAGGGCAGCCAGGAAATCATTGAAATAATAATTCTGACGCACTAAAGTCAAGCATCAGAGTTTCAGCTAAGCAAACATACACTTGGGACCAGGTGTCATTTCTTTAATAGACATGAGTATCTTTGGATATGGACTGGATATTCATGTTCAAACTCTACAATACAAAGTAAACTCATGAAATGTCAGGTCTTTGTGTGGAGCTATCACCTTCCAGTAATACACTGGAAGATACAATTCATTGGAGGTTAATGATTTCTCGTCCATTCTGTTACAGAAAGGAATTGGTGGATTAATGAGAACTAGATATAAACAGTGAAATTAGTGTGAAACGTTTAGGCATTTTACACACATGCAGGTGATAGGCATTTTAAAAGAACAGCAATTATGACTAAATAAAAAGTTCATATTGGAGTTAAAGTCTACAAAAAGTAACTGTGCTTGTGACAATATTTTTTTGAAGCTTGTGCACAAATGTGAGTTAACAAATGTATGGAATTGTGTAATGCATCCATGCTTAAACCATGTCCATATAATATACTTATAGCTCCCAGCTGCTGTGAATGGCATGTTTGTTCATCTCCCTCGTAATGCATTCAAACCAAGTAAACTTCAGTTAGATTTGACACCTTGCTAAGATAATTTGGCTAGGGTATGATCAGTAACATTCATAACAGAAAAGGTGTGATGAGGCACAACAAAATGGGGTAAAAGTCTTTCAATGCTGCTACATGTTTATGCAGTAACTATCTTAACCATGGAAAGATTAAAAAAAACTGACTCTGTAATATTGTAAAACTCTGTTTGGTCCTGAATATTTCTGTTTGTAGCTAGAAAGAGAAAATTGCCCTGTGTTCCAGGAACTGATAGTAATAACATCAAGTAGTTAATACATTCCAGAGAGGTGAAAAATAAACAAAATGGTAATAAACTATAGGGACCTGGGATCATATGTGAGACAAATTATTGATTTTTGATGCTTTCATTGAAGTCTAATCAAATGATTTGATGAATATGAAAATATAGATGAGCAAAATGTTTAACAATAAAAATGATAGACAATGCAACAGAAGAATTCCGCTGTATACCTTTGCTAAACATAGAAGACAACAAATGTTTTAAAAAATCCATGTAACAACCCAGCAATGTTGAGATGAAGTTACTCTATGCCAGAGCACCCTCTGTTGGCAGAGCTTCCAAAACTATTTTGCTTAGAATTGCACAATGTACCATATTTCTTGAAGTTTTTATAGGAAAAGAATGAACAAAGGCCAAAACCTACGTGGTTTCCAAATGTGTTCCCAGGGCAGAAGTGTAGCACTGTTATCTGAAGCTATTACCATGCAAGATGAAGAAGCACTGTACAGACATTGACCTCATTACATCAAAGGTAATAAATAATGCAAGAATAAATGTGTTTATTTTTACTAATATTTTCCTATGAAAGAAACAAGTTTACAGGTTCAGAGTTTTCACTTGCGTTTGCATGGATGTTTTAAGAAATATTCGTAAGCACTATTAAATAGGTTGGATACTTTTCCATGATTTCATTGTCCAATGTTTCTAACTTATACTGACAGTATAAGCCTGAACCAATTAAGATGAGGTGAAAATCATTGCTGGCCATTTGTGCTAGTGCTTATCTGTGTTGGCAAATTGGTTAGTGAATTTTGTCATTGATTTTTTTTTCTGATGATTTACATTTTACATAAAACCAAAAGGATTATTTGTCATCTAGATGAATGCTGTTGGCAGAAATATCGTACATTTTAATTGTCTTTGATGTGGTATTGGCCAATTTCAAGGGTAAGCAAATGAACTAAATGACTTAGGGGATTGAAAAGCTGGAATACTGAATTCTCACAACGATTATACATATGCTATCATGGTAGCAAACAGTTAACACTGAATGTATAACCTTTTATGTGACTTTACCCAACATGAAAAGTAACGTGTCTGATATGGTCAGCCCCTTTTGCTCACCTGCTATAGTCTGAAATCAAGTTTAATATAGAGACACCACCTCTGAATACACTTGACAAGACTCTCATAGCTGGCATTTTAAAACTAGTGAAAGTGAAGCCACTTGTAAAGTTGCTGAAATATTTCAGAACTAAAATTTAATAATTAAGATGCACAAACGTTTTGAAATATTGAGCTAAAGAAAATAAAAAAGCTGATTATTAACACATGATTCACAGTGAAATCTAATCTCTGATCAATTCCGTTCCAATCTATTTCAGTGGACACTTACTAATTTCATAATTAGAACCTTCTCAAGTGGAAATTTTAATTGTTTTCTGATTTGATCTTGGACTTTGAACATCATTTATTACACATCCCAGATTATGCTGAGTTTAGCATATGCCAAGACACATCAGTATAAGGTCAAGGAAGTGATTTCCTCAACATATTGTAGAGGAATCTCAGTAAGGTTGGGGCTGCAGTAGGATGTCATATTGATTCTAGTGGGACAGTGTATTGACAGAAATTATGCCTATGCTTGTTTACTTAGTCCTGAAAAGTGCATACATTTGTAAAAAGCTTAAGCACCAGAGCTACATGAAAAATCCAGGAAAGTCCATTCCCAAAATGCAGAATCAGCAATTCTAAGTTCTATTTTACAGAATCTTCAACATCTTGTGCCACCTTCAACAGGAATCTACCACCAGTCACACCCACTTCTCCGTTTTCCACAGGGATCACTCTCTCCGCGATTCCCTTGTCCATTTATCCACCCCCCCACCCACACCCCACCCCTCCCCACACTAACCTTATCCCTGCCAGTGGAAGAAATGCTACACTTATCCATTTACCTCATCCCTCACCTCTGTCAGGGCCCAAAACCGTCCTTCCAGGTAAGGCAACATTTCACATGTGAGTCTGTCAGGGTTATCTACTGTGCTGTCATCCAGTGCTCCTGGTGGGGCTTCCTCTGCATCGGTAAAACCTGATGTAGATTGGGGGACTGCTTTTTCCCAGTGCCCAAACATTTTAATTTGAATCCTCCTTCCATTACTACCTATCAGACTATCCACTGCCACAATGAGGCCACTCAGGTTGGAGAAGCAACACTTCATATTCCGTCCGGGTAACCTCTAACCTGACAACATAAGCATCGAGTTTTTTACTTCTTGTAATTTCTCCTCCTCCTCTTCCTCATTCTCTCTTTCCCCATTCCCCATTCCCCCTTCTTGTCTCTTCTCCTCTCCAGCCTATCACCACCCTCTGATGGCCCTCCTTCTTCCCTTTCTCCCATAATCCACTCTCCTCCCCCACTGGACTCCTTTTTCAGACCTTTACCTTTCCCATCTATCACCTCCCAGTTGCTCACTTCATCTCCCCTCCTCCACCCACCTCTACCCCTGGCTTGGCTTCACTTATCACCTTCCAGCTTGTATTCTTCCCCCTCTTCCCACCTTCCTATTCAGGCTTCTTCTCCCTTCTTTTCCAGTTCTGATAAAGGATCTCGACCTGAAAGTTTCACTTTTTATTCCTTTCCAGAGATGCTGACTGGCCTGCTGAGTTCCTCCAGCATTTTATGTGTGTCACTCTAGATTTCCAGCACCTGTAGAATGTCTTGTGTTTCTATTCTACATGTAATGCCCTGGTTCACATCTTTACTACGATGCTATAGGTAAATCATTTAACAGCTCTGTAACAGCTGATGTTCTGCTTTCAGCGTGTTTGAGTTATTGTTGAAGGTAAGGGATGATGTGGAATGTGTGCCATCCAATTAGCAGGAGGTTTACTTGGTGAGGGACAATAAGGTTGGTCTTGGAGGCTTTTGTTCAAGAGCAGATGAATGGAGAAGGCACTGGGGAGAACCAGTTGTAGTATACGATCCGGTGGGAAACCCATTTGTTCAAAATGAATTGTGAGCAACGTTCGGAAGGTGGTGCGTGCTTTCACGTTAACCAAGGGCCCAGCGTGTGAGTGACAGAGAAGTTCAAGATGAACTCCAACTTGTGCAATTTTGACTGCTAAATTAGAATGGGCCTTTTTCTTTTTGTTATTCTTTACTAACCTCTCAGTTAAGATTCATAAATGTAATTCCTTTGGAACATAGAACATAGAATAGTACAGCACAGTAGAGTCCCTTCGGCCCACAATGTTGTGCTGACCCTCAAACCCTGCTTCCCATATAACCCCCCACCTTAAATTCCTCCATATACTTGTCCAGTAGTCTCTTAAATTTCACGAGTGTATCTGCCTCCACCACTGACTCAGACAATGTATTCCACGCACCAACCACTCTCTGAGTAAAAAACCTTCCTCTAATATCCCCCTTAAACTTCCCACCACTTACCTTAAAGCCATGTCCTCTTGTATTGAGCAGTGGTGCCCTGGGGAAGAGGCGCTGGCTAGCCACTCTATCTTGTATACCTCTATCATGTCTCTTCTTATCCTCCTTCTCTCCAAAGCGTAAAGCCCTAGCTCCCTTAATCTGTGATCATAATCCATACTCTCTAAACCAGGCAGCATCCTGGTAAATCTCCTCTGTACCCTTTCCAATGCTTCCATATCCTTCCTATAGTGAGGCGACCAGAACTGGACACAGTACTCCAAGTGTGGCCTAACCAGAGGTTTATAGAGCTGCATCATTACCTCACGACTCTTAAACTCTATCCCTCGACTTATGAAAGCTAACACCCCATAAGCTTTCTTAACTATCCTATCTACTTGTTAGGCAACGTTCAGGGATCTGTGGGCATGTACCCCCAGATCCCTCTGCTGCTCCACACTACCAAGTGTCCTGCCATTTACTTTGTACTCTGCCTTGGAGTTTGTCCTTCCAAAGTGTATCACCTCACACTTCTCTGGGTTGAACTCCATCTGCCACTTCTCAGCCCACTTCTGCATCCTATCAATTTCTGTCTGTAATCTTCGACAATCCTCTACACTATCTACAACACCACTAACCTTTGTGTCGTCTGCAAACTTGCCAACCCACCCTTCTACCCCAACATCCAGGTTGTTAATAAAAATCATGAAAAGTAGAGGTCCCAGAACAGAGCCTTGTGGGACACCACTAGTCACAACCCTCCAATCGGAATGTACTCCCTGCACCACGACCCTCTGCTTTCTGCAGGCAAGCCAATTCTGAATCCACCTGGACAAACTTCCCTGGATTCCATGCCTTCTGACTTTCTGAATAAGCCTACCATGTGGAACCTTGTCAAATGCCTTACCAAAATCCATATAGATCACATCCACTGCACTACCCTCATCTATATGCCTGGTCATCTCCTCAGAGAACTCTATCAGGCTTGTTAGACAGAATCTGCCCTTCACAAAACCATGTTGACTGTCCCTGATCAGACCATGATTCTCTAAATGCCCATAGATCCTATCTCTAAAAATCTTTTCCAACAGCTTTCCCACCACAGACGTAAGGCTCACTGGTCTATAATTACCCGGACTATCCCTACTACCTTTTTTGAACAAGGGGACAACATTCGCCTCCCTCCAATCCTCCGGTACCATTCCCGTGGATAACGAGGACCTAAAGATCCTAGCCAGAGGCTCAGCAATCTCTTCCCTCGCCTCGTGGAGCAGCCTGGGGAATATTCCGTCAGGCCCCGGGGACTTATCTGTCCTAATGTATTTTAACAACTCCAACACCTCCTCTCCCTTAATACCAACATGCTCCAGAACCTCAACCTTACTCATATTGTCCTCACCGTCATCAAGTTCCCTCTCATTGGTGACTACCGAAGAGAAGTATTCATTGAGGACCTCGCTCACTTCCACAGCCTCCAGGCACATCTTCCCACCTTTACCTCTAATTGGTCCTACCTTCACTCCTGTCATTCTTTTGTTCTTCACATAATTGAAGAATGCCTTGGGGTTTTCCTTTACCCTACTCGTCAGGGCCTTCTCATGCCCCCTTCTTGCTCTTCTCAACCCCTTCTTAAGCTCCTTTCTTGCTACCCTATATTCCTCAATAGACCCATCTGATCCTTGCTTCCTAAACCTCATGTATGCCGCCTTCTTCCAGCTGGCTAGATTCTTCACCTCACTTGTCACCCATGGTTCCTTCATCCTACCATTCTTTATCTTCCTCAACGGGACAAATTTATCCCTAACATCCTGCGAGAGATCTCTAAACATCGACCACATGTCCATAGTACATTTCCCTGCAGAAACATCATCCCAATTCACACCCACTAGCTCTAGCCTTATCGCCTCATAATTTGCCCTTCCCCAATTAAAAATTTTCCTGTCCTCTCTGATTCTATCCTTTTCCATGATATTGCTAAAGGCCAGGGAGCAGTGGTCACTGTCCCCCAGATGCTCACCCACTGAGAGATCTGTGACCTGACCCGATTTGTTACCTAATACTAGATCTAGTATTGCATTCCCCCTAGTCGGCCTGTCAACATACTGTAACAGGAATCTGTCCTGGACACACTTAACAAACTCTGCCCCATCTAAACCCTTGGAACTAATCAGGTGCCAATCAATATTAGGGAAGTTAAAGTCACCCATGATAACAACCCTGTTATTTTTGCACCTTTCCAAAATCTGCCTCCCAATATGCTCCTTGGTATCTCCGCTGCTACCAAGGGGCCTATAGAATACTCCCAACAGAGTAACTGCTCCCTTCCTTTTCCTGACTACCAGCTATACTGACTCAAAAGAGGACCCTGCTACATTACCCACCCTTTCTGTAGTTGTAATAGTATCCCTGACCAGCAATTCCACCCCTCCTCCCCTTCCCCCCCCCCCTTTCCCTTTTAAAGCACTGAAATCCATGGATATTGAGAATCCATTCCTGCCTTGGTGCCAGCCAAGTCTCTGTAATGGCCACTACATCATTATTCCATGTATGTATTCAAGCTCTCAGTTCATCACCTTTGTTCCTGATGCTTCTTGCATTGAAGTGCATGCACTTTAGCCCTTCTATCTTACTACCTTTACACCCTTTATTCTGTGTCTCTTTCCTCAAAGCCTCTCTGTATGTTAGATCTGGCTTTACTCCATGCACTTCTTTCACTGCTCTATCGCTCCGGGTCCCATCTCCCTTGCAAATTAGTTTAAACCCTCCTGAACCATGCCAGCGAACCTACCTACAAGGATATTGCTCCCCCTCAACTTCAGGTGCAACCCATCCAGTCTGTACAGGTCTCACCTTCCCCAGAAGAGATCCCAATGATCCAAAAATCTAAAATCCTGCCCCCTGCACCAACTCCTCAGCCACACATTCAACTGCCATCTCCTCCAATTCTTACCATCACTATCACGTAGCACTGGCAGCAATCCTGAGAATGCCACCCTTGAGGTCCTGTTCTTCAGCCTTTTGCCTAGTTCCTGAAACTATCACTTTAATCGTATGCATTGCACTGTCTGTTATTTCATGCCATTAATTTGTAACAAGGTAGCAAATGACACAGCATCCACACAAACTGAGATTTGGGGTGGGATCAAGTGCACCTCAGTCTCACAAATTTGGCGGGGCCAGAGATTGTCTTCCCTACACTTATGCAGCCGAGGAAACCAAGGTAGTTCCATGCAGAAGACTTCTCACAATGTGTTGTTAGAATCCAGAAGAGTAATTGAAGTCTGCTAAGCGGGATGAGTGTGGATTGTTACTTGATACCTGGCAGTGATATGGTGGGCTGAAAGGCTGTAACTGATCCTGACACTCTATAAGGCATCTCTCTTTGTCTATATGCTTTCTTCTTTTGTGAACTGGATTTTCAGCTCCAATTATTTTCTGCAAAATTCTAAAATTAGTTATCTGTTTTAGCCGTTGTTAGATCTGGAGATGCTGTTGTCAAGCTGGCTCTTCAGAGTTCAAGGATGGGGCAAAACTCTTATTGTTACAGCTCTTTCACTTGATGTTCATGGTAGTGCAGGTCATGGAGGGTCAGCCTGTACCAGCAAACAAAGCATGTAAAGAAGTAACAAAGGACTTGAGCATGTGCTTTCCTTTTGTACTGCAAACCATTCTCAACCAGTTTAGATAAGAAACATGTGAACAGGTACTGACTGAGTCACACTTCAGCTTTGCAGACAAAGAAGTGACAGAAGTATAAAACCAAATATGCTACGTTACTAAATATTTAAAGATATACACATGATTATTGTTACGTACCCCGTAACTGGGTTGCCAAACCAGCAGAAATGGATCACTCAGTTGGAGTCTGGAGTACTAAAACTAAGAAAGTTTTATTAAAGAAACAAGCAACACAGTAATCGAAAGGATAATAAATGCAACAGTTCAGTGATGATTAACACACATGTGCACAGCATTAAGATAACAGCATCAATCAAGCTCTATCGTTGTCTAGGGGTAAATGACCAAATTTCAAAATGACTCAAAGTTCAGTGCAGTTAGTAGTTCAGTTCGCAGTAATCGTTGCCATGGCGATGGACAACGTGCGGGAAGAGAGACAGAGAGAACAGGAACAACTCATCATTCAGCACAGCTTCACTCACAGACCGGCGAGATGCTCACGAGCAACTTTTGGGCGGGTCCTTGGTGATGTCACCTGAGGTCACCGACTGTGACCCCTCCTCCAGATGCGGTCGATCCTCTGCAGTGAACCCGGCACCCAGGCAAGGGCGGACACACACCGGGTTCCCGCTGATCGTACCTTTCCACTCTTGTCGTTGTCTGGTACTTCTCACCCACTCGTGAGAGGCGCACCGCTTCCAGGGTCTCGTTACCTCGGGTGGCGTGTGTCCCTGTCTTAGCGAACCTGTCCCTTTTTATCCCCCTGCTGGGGTATCGCCTGTCCATCACTTCAAACAGTTCAGGGTTCAAAGGGGGGAGCCGCTCCAGACAGCTCTCTCTCCCACATCCCTTCATTACACATCTCCAGACGCTGCTCCATTGTTCCTTATCTCTCCTTCCCCTGAGGGCAGGTGGCAGACCAACTGCTGATGCCACTGATGCTAGCCCAGGCCAGCAAACATCTTAATTTTATGTGTATTCTCGTAACATTATATAAACATATAAGCAAACATAAAGAGAGCTGAAACAACACAGTAAAAATAATTATCTGGTCTTCAATACAACTACTGTCCATCCAGAATCCTAAAATGTGTAACACTTTCATTCCTAGTGTGCCATAGAAACAGGTCTTTTAGGGCTCTAAGTGATGACTGAATAAAACTGAACATTCACATAGACTGAATTTGAGAGGTTTTGAAATCTTGAAGTGCAATCATTTTCTATGTGAAATGTAACTTAAGAAGATGGTTAGAACATGATCTCAGTGCTATGTTTTATTAAAAAACTGTGAACATTATGTATAAATGTCCAGCATCACTGAAGTTGATTTATTTTCTCCTGAAGTTTCTTTCCAGTTTCAGTTTATTGCATCTATTGTTTACATCCAAAAATATTAATAATTAATTATTGTAATTTGTAGCAGGTTGATGAGAACTGAACCTCCTTGGTTGAACAAAAGCTTATATATTAATAAGATTCTGCACTATGGGGCTTCGTCCTGGGACGATTTGCCACAGATTGGTCTGATTCTTGTTGATGTTCAAAGCATGAATGTTTCGCCAAAAGTTGCCGTGTTGTTTGATGAAAGAGGGCAAGCAGAGGCAATTTGTTCTGGGTCATATTCACACAAATTCCATAAGCCAATGGTTCACTATTTATGGAGAGTTAAGGCCAGACTCCATCACAAAGATTTAATACATAAAATAAAGATTAACTTTAGTTGTCACATATACATCAAAACATACAATGAACTGTATTTTTGGCGTCAAATAACAAAATATGTTTTATTTCCTACACAAGAATACCAGTTTTTCACTTTCCAACTTTCCTTTAATTTTAAGCATCCTTCTGATAAAAGAACTTAATTTGGGCTAAATTTTATTTAGTAATATTAAAATCAGAATTTAATGAAGTTTAAATGTAAGAAATTGTGCAACATGACTAATGTGCAATGCAGCAGAACAAGCAAATTGTTTAATACAGCGGAACAAATAAACAGTTTAATATGCTACTAATGAAGGTGGGTGGCAACTTACTGATGGTTCTCTAGGCAAGAAATACAAATAAACACTTTTTCTATGAAAAAAATTATGGTAAATGATCACCAGAAACAATGAAGGGGCGAGGTTGAATTGAAGGTCGAGACATGTGGGTACAAGCAAGGTTGAAGTATGTTCGAGGAGAAATGATTGGAGCGAAGTCAAGGGACGTTCGAGGAGAAATGGTCAAAATCGGAGATGTATTTGGAAAGAGCAGTGCAAAGATGTTTCGGAGCCAGTCCGTCTAAACCAAGACCGAGGTTTGTTCGATTCGGAACCAGGCCGATTTTGAAAGGTCATGTACGGACTGTAACATGGAGACGGGGTCCAGGCCCAGAGCATATCAATGCAACAGCGCCCGGGTCTTAGAGTGAGGAACGACCTGATGTTTGGATGAGTTAAACACCTGGCAGGGTGTCAGGACCAGAGAGGAGGGTTGGGCTGGTTCTGCTCGTTGCTTGGCGACCTTTGCTCTGCTCTTCGCTGCGCTAAGGCTGAGGCCATGGGCCTGCTCTGGTAGCTCTAGATTTCATGTTTGCGAGCCCTGCAAGGTTTTGCTCTGTGGTGTGATGAACTGAGGCTGAGGCTGTGGGTCTGCTCCGGGCTTCATGTCCATGGACTCACTTTCACTCTGAATGCTGTTTGCATGATTTGTTTTTATTTTTCTCTCTCTGCGCATTGGGTGTTTGTTGGATTTTTTAAAAAGTTCTTTTGGGTTTCTTATTTTGTGGCTGCCTGTAAGGAAACAAATCTCAAGGTTGTATAAGGTATACATACTTTGACAATAAATGTACTTTGAACTTTGGAAATGCCATGGCAAATGATTCCTAGCATATACAAATAATCTGAGTAGAAAAATTTATGAAAATTTCAGACAATGCACTGAGTTCTCAAGGTCACAAAATGTTGTACATATTAAAAAAATGCAGAAGCTAATGCTTCAATTGAATAGACAGATAGCATAATCAATATAACTCTGAATAAATACATTTTCAGAGTTAACACAAACATACCTTATTTGGAAAGATGTTGTCTATTACCAAAGAATCAAGAAAATAAAATGAATGAAACCATGAAGAAAAATCCAAAAAGACACCAAGGTGACATAAAGGTAATGAGTGATAAACTCCCACAAATTATTGGTCAGGCTGCATTTGAGTTCTTCTCAGAGCTTTATTACAAAGATAAAAGTTTATAAATTTTAAAGGTATGATGCTGGATTGTTATCCCTTAACTTTTGGGACTTGATTCCTTCACTGAAACAGAAAAGAAGAGAGGAAGATTTTTAATGTAGAAAAATAGAAACTAATAAAAGGATTAACAAGAAACATATTCCTCTGGAAGATCTAGTAATAATTCTATTCTAACTATTAAAGTAGTTTTCATCATCAACTTGTGATAAAACTTCAACTGTACTGTTTCTGATCGCAGCTTCCTGCTGAGATCACAGCTGCTGCATCATTGCTATGTGATGATGGGAATGAGTTGGCAGATAGAAAACAGTTTCACAGTGATGGAACGGATGGAGATTAGGGGAGACCTGTGTTGTCAGGAACTATCCACATGATTGTATGATAGGAGCTATCACTGTGCAATGAATGGTTTCAAGCATCCGTGAATAATCAAATACCAGAAATAGCAACACCTCATGGTGTACAATATGAATTCTATGATGATTGTTTGAGGGTTGTTCTATTGTTATAGTGAAACATAAAAAAATGAGACAGGCAGAATCTCTGGGCAAAATATCAGTGACCTGAAGGGATCCTTGTATTAACATCTCCTTCACTGACACTGCAGCATTTCCTTCTTGTTTTATTATTGAGTTGCAAATGCAAGCTATGCAGCCCACTCATGACAGTGCATTTTTGTTGCTAAAAAAACGCATAGCATCTGCACTCTGCAGATTTCATCAGATGTGCATTTGACTCCAGACATATGTACTAAGGTGAATAACATCCAAACATGCCTGGGCTAGTTTCCCAACAGTAGCAAATCAACCAAAAAAATTGCTGTAAGTGCAACCGAACCTGCACAAATTGACTTTTAAAACACATCCCAAAATAAGTACACGAGTCCAATTTCTGGCCAAAGATTTTTTTAATTCCACACTATCACTAACCGCAAGGCTTGAATATATATGTTTCTATCGAGGATTGTTGTACAATAGAACATACTTTTATAATGGGTTATTGAGTTATAGGTTATTATATCATTGAAGTAAATTGGAATAGTTGTGAGAAGTCCATCTTGCTTTGTGGGGAGAATAAGATAAATAGTGGAATAAGAATTATTTGGTTGGAATGGAGTACAATTTACTGTATCTTTTTGAAACATCAAGTGAAGTTGCACTGCACTTTGTGATGGGATTGGGTTTGCTGACTGTAAATTTCTAAATGTAAATGCTTAAATTCTAAACTTAAACATTATCCAATATACATAGTTACAGCCAGATCTCTTCCCTGTTTAACCTCCATGCTGAGGTTGACTGCCAATACCTACTACTTGCATGGTAGGTACCAGCACCCTTCTCAACCAAGGAGGAGATACTTCTAGTTAACAAAGTAGTTTAAACACAGTTCATTTATTTTTAGAGATACACATTTAAATTTAGATATAATTCTTAAAAAAACATTTAAAATTCACAGAGCAACATACATCAAAGTTGCTGGTGAACGCAGCAGGCCAAGCAGCATCTATAGGAAGAGGCGCAGTCGACGTTTCAGGCCGAGACCCTTCGTCAGGACTAACTGAAGGAAGAGTAAGTAAGGGATTTGAAAGCTGGAGGGGGAGGGGGAGATGCAAAATGATAGGAGAAGACAGGAGGGGGAGGGATAGAGCCGAGAGCTGGACAGGTGATAGGCAAAAGGGGATACGAGAGGATCATAGGACAGGAGGTCCGGGAAGAAAGACAAGGGGGGTGGGGGTGACCCAGAGGATGGGCAAGAGGTATATTCAGAGGGACAGAGGGAGAAAAAGGAGAGTGAGAGAAAGAATGTGTGCATAAAAATGAGTAACAGATGGGGTACGAGGGGGAGGTGGGGCCTTAGCGGAAGTTAGAGAAGTCGATGTTCATGCCATCAGGTTGGAGGCTACCCAGATGGAACATAAGGTGTGGTTCCTCCAACCTGAGTGTGGCTTCATCTTTACAGTAGAGGAGGCCGTGGATAGACATGTCAGAATGGGAATGGGATGTGGAATTAAAATGCGTGGCCACTGGGAGATCCTCCAGCTTTCAAATCCCTTACTCACTCTTCCTTCAGTTAGTCCTGACGAAGGGTCTCGGCCTGAAACGTCGACTGCGCCTCTTCCTATAGATGCTGCTTGGCCTGCTGCGTTCACCAGCAACTTTGATGTATGTTGCTTGAATTTCCAGCATCTGCAGAATTCCTGTTGTTTGCGTTAAAATTCACAGAGGATTTCTATCTTATAAATAGCTTTCAAATTACAAATGATCTCTAAAACACAAAGAATTTGCAAAACACAGGTACAATTCCTATACACCAAAATGTGATACCAATGTGTTGCAGAGGAATGAATCATCCATCACAGAAACTGAAGGGAGAGGAATAGATTCTAGTTCATCTCATCTTCCAGTCATTTCTGGTAAGATGGTGGTGCACTCAGATAGAGTGGGCACTCCGGATCCAATCAAAGGTCTGTTTGTTCATCCTGTACATCTTTTTTATGATTACAAGACACTGCTGGATACCAAGAGCAAGAGCTGCTTGATAACAATGGAGCTGGACATATTGCATACCGATGTTGTGTACCATTGGGCCAATCTGGTGCGCTGCCCCAAAAAAGGTGCGAGTGATTATCTTGGATATTTTTATTGTGATTGTAAGACTCTTTCAGACATTGGAAATGTAGAATACTTCAAGCCCTGTTAACTGGTTCATTGGTGAGACCATCGTTGGGGAAGCTCCGTTGCCTCGGTTTTTGTGTGGACAAGGCCCACGTATCTCAGGCTCACCTGTTGCGATCACCATCAAAAGAGATGCTGGAGTTGGCAGATTGCTGCTGGAGTTCATACTGGGTAGGAGCTGGCCCCTCCTGTTGGTTCTGCCCTTAGTGCTGTCACTCGGTGGAAGAACAAGCTGGATTAGGACAACTCAAGGACAGGCTATATACGTATTTCTTTTCCCTTTGTGACTGTATGCTTTTCTGAAATTGTAATCTTATGTGTTGTTTGTGCTATGTGCTTTGTGCACTGTGCTGTTGGTAATGTGTTTTGTACCTTGATCCCAGTGGAATGCAGTTTCATTTGGCTATGTTCATGTATGGTTGAGTTAACACATATATGATAGTTTTTCAGATACTTTTTAACACAAGTGGTCTAAAAGCTTCTTGCAACAGATACCCAAGGCACCCCAAATTAATGCTGTGAATGCCGACTCTCTGAGTACACAGATCTTCCAATGATTGATAGATCAGTTATTTTATCTGATTAGTAATAGTATTAATCTGGTCTGCAAGCTTCCTTGAACTAAATAACTTAGCCAGGGTTGTCTCATTAGATGTAGGCCATCAACCCCATTGTCTTACACTGCATCGCTTGAGCATTCAGCCTTGTGGGCCAGCAGTCTGTGCTCTATAAACAGTTTCTAGAAGTGTCAGTGCTATATTAAAAAGCTGAGCTTGCAAAGAGACCCCTGGAACTTGACAGTGAATATCCGTCACAATGTCTGGTATGGTTACCGGAAGTACACAATACTTGCATGAGTTTCCCAAAACGGAATGTCCATTGCCACATCAAATGGAAATGAGCTATCTAGCCACGTCAGTCCATGTGATTGTCTCTGCACCATTCATGCCTTTTCCTATTCCTCCATCTAATTCTTAAAGGTGTTACTTTCTATTCCCTACTCTCAAATATGCTTATATAGTTTCCTGTTGAATGCAGCTACACCATTTACCCTTAACACCATAACAAATAGGAACAAAAATAGGCCATTTGGCCTGTTGATTCTGCTCTACCACTCAATCGTGGCTAATTTATCTCAAATGCTCACTTCATTGTTGAGCTCCTCATTCTAGCTTTTTTTAAAATTCCTGATAATATACTATATATATATAATATTTTTCCACTAAAATGTAAGTGCAAAATTAATTTCTAAATCAGTTGCCAATTCTGCATAATTATTTACATCTGATGTTTTTTTTATCAACCATGACGTTAGTGGACTGTCTTCTTAATTTGGCATCGTGCTCAGGTTTGTTTTCATTTCAGAACTTACTTGGTAATAATAGTGCACAACAAATGTCTCAATATTTCAAGGTTTGCCCTTCTCACAATGTGCATTTCTGATTAACTAAATGTTTGCTCCTTTTCTAGCTTGTGCAAACTCTGATATTCATCAGTTTATAAATGGCATTTTATGAAGGCCTTTAAATTCAAACAAATTACATATATGATATGTAATCTACTTGATTTTGCATATTTCTTCAGAAATACAAAAATGAACAAGCAAGACTTTGCTGTCTCAAATTCATGCTGAATAGATTCAGTTATCCAAATGTTTGTCTTTTTTTCTCCTTTGATAGTGAACAATATTTTTTCTGTAAGTGATATTAAAATAATTGCTCTGTGTTTATTTGGATATTACAGTCTCTCTGAAATATAAAAATCATAGTTGTCCTTCTGTTCTCTATTGCATATCGTTGCATATTCGAAGGTTCGAAGGTCCAATTTAATGTCAGAGAAATGTATACAATATACATCCTGAAATGCTTCACCTTCACAACCATCCAAGGAAACAAAGAAGTGCCCCAAAGAATGAATGACAGTTAAATGTGAGAACCCCAAAGTCCCCCCCCCCGCCAGCTCTTCACTCCCGCGCGTTAAGCGGCAGCAAGCAATGATCCCTCCTCCCCCTGACAAAAAAATATTCTTAATTAATTACTAAATTAATGTAAATTGGAACTAGCTGCTCTGGAATTTTCTCTATCCTCTTCAGATTGTTGATTTTGGACCATTCTGTGTAAAAGTTGACTGCAGAGTTTAATTTATTACAACAATAACTGCACTGCAAAAGTACATAGACTGTATAGATTCTGGAACATCCTGAGGCTGTGAGAGAGTGTTAAGGCATTTCATCATTTATTTAAGAGTACAATCTAAGTGTTCAAATTCATTTTGGTAAGTACAAACTGCATCATGTAATGTCAGATAATGTCTAACTCTTTAACGCAGAACAATGTTTGGATAAAATTTTAAACTTTAAAGTATGCAGCAAATGAAGCCAAATTTGGCAGTGTTGCTGCATTATATTTGGTCAGACTTTGCCTGTCCTGTGTGCCAGATCTCTTATGGAGTTATCAGCATTAGGTAATTAACTACACCTTAGATGATAAGAAACAGAATGCTACTCAACCATGATTATTTGAAACCCAGGAAAAAACACAAATTTTCCAGGGTGTTGATTGATTTCCAGTGTTTTTTCAGCATTTGAAAGCTGTTTCTGGTTATGAACACCAGATTTAGGGAATTTTTTACATATGAACAAGCTGCTGTATTATTAAATTCATAAGTCCAACATACAATGCACACAAGCTCCTTTGAATGGCAGAATTAATTTCCTTTGCCTCTGCTTTTAGTCATTGTTATTTCTTAAGAGTCTTACGCGCTTTTGATGTATACTTTCCTGCACTGTGGAGGTATGGTTACCATATCAAGTGAGTTTTATGTATTTTTTGATTCATGAAGACAATTGACTAATGGGCATCTGTACAAACTGAATCAGTTCCTTTCCCACTGATGGTCTATACATTTTTAATTTGTTCTTTATCAAACTATTATAACTTTAAATAAAGTGGTATAAATTCCACAGCAGACACGAAAGGGTAGTTTGTTAAGCCGAGTTAATCTGCAGTCTGAATTGTTCTCGGACTACTTTGCTTTCAATTCTCAGTAAGCAATGAAGCACAAATCAGACAAATTAACATCATGTCTTCAAGTAGGTATGTTTACCAGTCATGTAAGATTAAAATTAAACCAACTTGCTGTCTTTCACAAACATGGAATATTAGGTGTACAAAACCTGTAAAGTTGCTGTGAGTCCAGTTTCTCAAATATTTCTTGCATATTTGAGGTTTGTCAGAACTTTGACATGTTGATACTAAATTCCCTGTGGTACTGAGGTTTTGACATCCAAAATACTGCAAAGTTCAAGTAAAAATACAATCATAAATCAACTTCCCTAGTTAAATGTCTGGTCACAGCACAGTTGCCATGGCAATTTTCGGTACCTAAGTAATAAGCCGCTCCAAAGCATTAAGATGCAACTGTAGTGTCTAGTTAAAAGTAAAATCTGCAGAACCAATTTCCATTTACATTAATCAGAATTATGTATCTCATTTTCAGGATATGGATGTTTTATGTAAAACACAACAAGGAACAATTTTTTTTCAATTTTCACTTAACATCCAATGATAGTCCTGTGGTGTACAAAAGCTCACCAGAAAGAGCAATTGTACAACATGGATTACTGGATAAATCAGCACTTGTTTTTTTTTCCACAATTAAATTTCTTGGAAAAAAGGAGCATTAAGCAACAACTTTCTTGTGCAGCAATTGGTATCTAATATTAATATTATAACAACAATAATTGCATTTAAAAAAGGTGCACAGGTAGTGGCAGAAAACATAAAAGCACTAAATGGATTTGAAGTGAATCAACAATCTTGAAACATATTTTTCTCAATCAAAATAATATTTTCCCTGATTAATGTTGATTAAAAGATGTTGATATTGAAAAGCAAATCAGCAAATTTCGATTAAAAGAATGAAGCTCATCTTGCTTATAATAAAAGCATGATTAAGTGGTGAAAGGGAGGCATTCAGAGGTTTCTTCTATTTATTTTATAGAAAATAAAACATTTCCTATAATAGCTAATCTTTGAACCTATGGCAGGTGGTTTCAATATTGAATTAACTTCAACTTAATTTGAATTCATGCACTAGGTATTTTCTGAATTTCAGAATTAAAGCTGATATTTTTAGCTATGAACATGATTTTGATTTATAACAAGACAATTTTTATAAATTGAAGTTTCCAAGAAAAAATAACTAATTTTATATTGCTGAGGACATTCACAGAACAAATCTGTGTATAACGTTTTTCTTAGTAATACTTTTCCAATTTAAAAAATTTATGACATTTGGATCTGCAGGTGCAGGAAAATTATGATTAACAAAAAGTATAAAAATTGAAATCCTTCACGTTCTCTTCATGGGACTCAGAATCCACTGTAATATGACCTATGACTTGATCTGAACAGGCAACTGAGGCAGTTATCTGTTATCTACTTGAGAGAATTGGATTGGATGATAAATGTTATCCTTATAAACTACATGAATGGGAAAATGGAAGAAACACAAATGACCTATTTCACCTGGTATTACTCAAAATTAACTCAAAAGCCTCAGAATCCATAACTTGATGGAATTTTTTACATCTTGCTTTCATTCTTGAGTGATGCAATTTCTTTTCAATAGATAGTGACATGCAAGGTAAAAAGGAAATATGTGAATGTATATTGATTAATATTATTTGTAACCTTTATATGATAGTTTTCAAAGGATAACCTTCATTAAAATATAATTATTAAGTTTGCTTTATTCTTTACAAAATATTTGATTTTAAATAGCATGACATAGTTGGATTAATTGGGCACATTCTTAGGTCAACAGAAAGTGACTGTTTTCACAATGCAACATGACTTTTATTAAGGAATGCAATAATTCAGAAATTGGCAATCAGCTGAAAACCCTCAATCAGTAGAAATTACTCTACATCTTCATAAGTATAATTTGATAAGCCTCTGTGCAATTCTGTGTAGTACACAGAAAATATACCCATGGAAGCACTGCGGTAGATTCAGGGCTGAAGCTGTTGGAATGAATAAGTTTCCACACTTGTGACAATAAATCTTCTGTGCTATTAGAGCTTGTTTGGTAGTAATTTAGGATTTAATATGTTGTTAAAATGTACAAGCTGTATCACTTCTGGCTTGCCTTAAAGCTATTTGATATGCATGTACTGCAACATCACTGCCTTCATGTGCTTGAACTCTAAATTTATTGTCGAGGTACCAAAGTAGCAAAACTTCTTGAGGAGCAGCACAAATTAGAATTCAGTTCTTGTTTTCTGCAATTAACTCAGCGTGTCGTTTCTTTTTTTATACAATTTATTCCATAACACTGGAAGTGATGATAGGTTTGGACTAGTCAGATTCTGAACTTCATACCATTTTACTAGGTCTTCCTTTGGCCTTGCAGTAAATTATCAGTACTATGAAACCTCTGAGAGTAGAACATTGAGGGTAGACGATGCCTCTTGTGATCATTTCTTTCTTTTTCTGATCCATGCAGGTTCTCTCAAACATCCTTTGCCACCTGGTTCCCTAACCTTATCACCACTTGCTGGATCTCTGCCAGTTGGTACCATCTGCCCACCATCCTTCCCTTACATGGTTCAGCTTCCCTATTTATAGATAGTGTTCCTTCTAAGGTGTGCATGTCTGCGTGCTCACATCTTTTGCAACAAGAGTACAAAGGAATTTAAACTGCGCAAAGAAGGTTGTCACCCTCTACTTTGTTGTCATATTAAGTATACTTCATACACAATAACATTTCCTTTTCTGGTTTCTGATGCAGACGGTGTTGACCATGTGGAGTTTGCAATAATTTGTCTGCAGATTTTAGAACAGGCTTTTTTGTGCTGTTTTTATTGAAGAAATTATTCAGAGCACACGTTGTTGCCACTGGGCAAAAAATTGCACAACACAAGATTTTTGTGCACACTGGTCAGTACAAATAAGAGGGAACATTGTTTATAGACCTCTTGTGTCCACACATCAATTTCCAACCTTTTTTTCAATCCCATATTAATCGTCCCCTGCCTATTTTCTCCCTGTCTCTTTAGGAATCTTTAGTGATCACCCATCAGTTGCTATCTCTCAACTTTAATCCTTCCCTCTCCCTCCCTCCCTTTCTTCAAATGCCGATCAGACCCAGCTGTCAACTGCTAGCTCCTGCTTCACTCCTCCCTTTCATCATTCTGTACCGACCTTCCCTCTCTACATTCTCAATTCTGTTTTAGCGTCTTCACTTGAAACATCAGCTGTTCCTTTGCCTCCTCATATGCTGTGGGATATGTTAACATGAACTCAGCCATACCTCTCATTTATCAGCAGGAGACAGAGGAGCAGATATGAAGTTAGATTATGGGAAATATGTTAAAGCAACAGCGTTGAAGTAATAGGAGATATTGATTGAACTTATTTTGATGGGGACTTCCTTCTTGCAAGGGGTATAGCTCATCAGGTGCATCCAAAAGAGTTCCTTGAAACAACATGTAGGTAGCCCAACCAACCAGGAAAAGGCCGATAGTAGATCTGTGTTAGGAAATGAGATTGGCCAGGTGATTGGGTTTCATTGTGAGAGCAATTTGGGAACAGTGATCAAAACTCAAAGATTTAAGATAATTATGGATGATACCGGGCATCAGGGGAAGTGCTGAAGAAAGTACATGAAAAGTTCAGGTTTAAAGAATTTTTTGAAGATGGGCAGAGAAGAGCCAAAGTAATATTATCTAAAAGAGAATTGTAGAGATTAAATTTGGCCTGGCCAGAAGTTTTGATGGGTTTTCATAAATGGAGGTTTCTCCTCACAAAGTATTGCTTGCACAAGAGCACAAATGAAAACAAAAAATAACTATTCCAAGTGTAATCTTTTGATTATTATGAATTCAAAGTGTTTGTCAAAGTAAAAGTACTTATACATCTCTATAGCTACTCAGAGATTCAATTTCTTGTCCAATTCAATTCAAGTCTAGCATCTGCAATATTTTTACACCAGGATACTGTAAATATTATCTTAAAATTGATTTTAAAATGCAATTTCCCCTTTGGAAGTACTAGCTACATTTAGTTTAAAATCCAATTCTATCTCTGATTGTGTGCTAGATTTTTATATGTTAGTCTCATAACAAAAATCTCACCCTTTTCCCTCATTCCCCTCCACACACTGTATCATTGTGCTAGCTCCAGAAGACACATTTACAGAAAAGCACAGCTGCAAGGGAGGGTTATTTGATTTCATTTGGTCAGAATTTCTTGGTATTTATGAATTATCAACGCTTATGTATCCCCTACCTGTTTGGTATTTATATAGGTCATAATGCCCACGAGCCAGGCACTGAGCCTTGCAGTGCAGAGGGTGTTTTATCTTTACAGTTGAACATTGAATAAGCCCCGTCCACAGAAATGCTTTAACAGCAGTTTGAGACAAGTCTGGAGGCCGAGACAATCACTAAAATTATTTCTGCTGTCAAGATGATGAATAAAACTTAAGACACAAGAATATTTAAATGTTGAAAAACAAGTAAATATATTTAAATGAACATAATTAATTAAAATAAACGGTTATCTGAAATATGCATCTCTCTCATCGGTCTGTTCATCACTGAAATGCATTGGCCAGCTGAATCAGCACATGCTTCAGTGGATAGGTTTACTGTTCTGACCACTGGAGGCTGGCATTCTGCCACTGGACTTGATCAGGCTAATGTTGGCAGTCAGTCAGGATATTGCGGGACAACTCCTCTGTAGAGGTCTTTGTTGAGGATTAAGCAATCACATGGGATCCCTGAGCTTTCAAGCATTCAATATGCAGTACTAGCACTTCTTCACAGAGCTTCACAAAAAAAACTTAGTACGTGATCAAAACCAGATTTATTAATCCTAAAATCTCATTTCATCCTTGTTAATCATCCATGTTAAGTTCTTGCTCTAGATTTTCTTTCTGTGGGAGAGCATTTTGGAAACTGTGATTGCAACTGCCCTAAGTTCTGAGTTTGTTGTGGATATGGATAGCTCTGGCACAGGGGAGGGTATTCCTCAACTGAGGGAAAGAAAATTACAACATTATTTGACAGAAACTCAGGAGAGTAGATTGGGAGCAGCTATTAATAAACAAGTCTACATCTGACATATGGGACACAAGAAACTGCACTTTCTGGAGTTTTATATGTTACTCTGGTGTGTGGAAGTCATTTTAAAGACCAACTGATCAGAATTCAAAACTGGCATATTCCAATGAGGAAGCAAAACAAGGAGATTGCAAAGTTGTAGATCCTTGAATGAAGAAAGATGTTGCAAATTTAGTCAAAAGCAAAACAAAAATGTAAGGTTTATGCGGCTGAAATCACAGTGGGTCTTTAAGGAGTATGAAGAGGGCAGGAAAACAACTTTAACAGGAAATTAGAAGGGCTAAAAGGGGTCCTGAAATGTCCTTGGTGGGCAGGATTAAAGAAAATCTCAATGCATTTTGTAAAAAACACAGTAGTGTTGCTAGGGAGAGGGTCATGGACAAATGAGTGAATTTATGCTTGTGCCAAAGGAAGTGGGTGAGATGCCTTGGAATATTAATATACTGCACACTCGAGTAGTAAAGTTCTGTCCTTGAGTTTAGCTTGAGTGCTTGCTGGAGTGGCAAATGCTGTGTCTGTTCTTTGGTACTTCAACAAACGTGATGGTGATTTGTACCAAATTCACGTGTTATAATCAGTTCTGGTTGGATGTGCAAATTTACAATTCTCTCCTCAACTCTCCCCCCCCATCCCCCCACACATATTAAACTGCTTTCTTATTGGATTACATATGTATTTTATTTATTGAGATGTAGCACCAAATAAGCATTTCTGTCACTTCGAGCTGCGCCGCACAGCAACCCCTGATTAACTCTAGCCTAACTATGGCACATTTATAATGACCGATTAACCTACCAACTGGTATGTCTTTGGCCTGTGGGAGGAAACCTGAGCACCCAGAGGAAATCTACATGGTACAATCTCCTTCTAGACAGCTCATTGATGCTTTTGCCCTTTTAATTCTGCATTTGAAAAATTGAATCATTAATAACAACCTGCTGTAACTAAATTTTAGACATGAAATAAAATCCTTTTTGCACTGTGAAACCACATTTAAGATTTTTGGTTTTGATTTTAGAGTGGCATTTGACATAATTTGCTGTCGCGCTGCAGTAAAGTTTGAAGAGGCTGACATTGTTGTTTACAGCTCTTGTGTTGAAGCATATTTCTAAACTGGAATTATCAAGTCAGCTTTTTCATTACCAAGAAGAACTAAGGAATAAGTGGACCTTGGTTAACAAGTCCTAAGATTCCTGAAAGAAGCAGCACAGACATAAATTACATATCAAAGAAAAGTATCTGAAGCAGCTAAATTTGTTGCTTAAATCTAAAGATCAGTTATTAGTCAGGTCAAAGAGAGAAGGCTGCAATTTATAAATCTACTGTAGGACTACACAAAGACACATTCAAAGCATCCTTACCGAGTGATTTCGTAGAGTCCACAAGACCATAATCCTATAAGACAAAGGAGCAGAATTAGGCCATTTGCCCCATCAAGTCTGCTCTGCCATTTCCTCATTGTTGATCTATTTTCCCTCTCAGCTCCAATCTCCTACTTTTTCCCCATATCCCTCCGCCCTGACTAATCAAGAATCTATCAACCTTTGCTGTAAATATCCATAAAGATTTGGCCTCCACAGCTGCCTGTGGCAAAGAATTCCACAGATTCACCACTCTCTGGCTGAAGAAATTCCTCCTCCATTCAAAAAGGACACTCCTCTATTTTGAGCTGTGTCCTCTGGTCTTAGATACTCCCACCATAGGAAACATCTCCTCTACATCCACTCTACCAAGGCCTTTCACTGTTCAATAGGTTTCAATTAGATCTCCCCTCATTCTTCTAAATTCCAGTCAATACAGCCTGCCATCAAACACTCTTCATATTACAAGCCATTTAATCCTGGAATCATTTTTCTGAACCTCCTTTGAACCGTCTCCAGTTTCAGCACATATTTTCAAAGATAAGGGGCCCCAAACTGCACACAATACTCCAAGTGAGGCCTCACCAGTGCCTTATAAAGTCTCAACATTACATCCTTGCTTTTATATTCGTCTTAATGAAATGAATACTAACATTGTATTTCCCTTCCTCATAATAGACTCAACCTGCAAATTGACCTTTAGGAAATCCCGCCAAGGACTTCCAAATCCCTTTGCACCTCAGATTTTTGTAATTTCTTTCAATTTAGAAAATATTAATTTCTTCTACCAAAGTGCATAACCATACACTTCCCAACACTGTATTCCATCTGCCACTTCTTTGCCTATTCTCTTAATCTGTCTAAGTTCTTCTGTAGCCTCCCTATTTCCTTAAATCCACTTGCCTCTTCACCTGACTTTGCATCGTCTGCAAGAAAGCCATCAATTCCACAACTAAATCATTGACATATAATGAAAAGATAATTGGTCCCAAAGCAGACACCTGTCGAACACCACTACTCACCGGCAGCCAACTAGAAAAGACATCCTTTATTCCCACTCTTTGCATCCTGCCAATCAACTGCTGCTTTATCCACATTAGAATCTTTCCTGTGATACCATAGTCTCATAGCTTATTAGGCAGCCTCATGTGTGGCACCTTGTCAAAGGCTTTCTGAAAATCCAAATACACAATGTCAACTCATTCTCCTTTGTCTATCCTGCTTGATATTTCGTCAAAGCATTGCAGGCACGATTTCCCCTGGAAGAAACCATGCTGACTATGGCCTATTTTGTCATGTGCCTCCAAGTATCCCGAAACTGCATCCTAAACAATCGACTCCAACATCTTCCCTACCACTGAGGTGAGACTAACTGGCCTATAATTTCCTTTCTTCTGCCTGTCTCCCTTCTTGAAGAGTAGAGAGATGTAGATTTGTAGAGCCATAGAAGGCTACAACGTATAAACAGGTCCTTCAGCCCATGAGGAACTATTAATATTCCTAGTCCCATTGGCTTGCTCCTGGACTATAGCTCTCCATGCTCCTCCTATTATGGAACTATCCAAATTTCTCTTAAGTGTTGATATCATCCCCTAATCCTTCACTTCCACTGAAATCTCGTTCTGCACTCTCACCACTCTCTGAGTGAAGAGGTTCCCTCTCATGTTCCTCTTGAGCATTTCACCTTTCACCCTTAATCCATGACTTCTAGTTATAGTCTCACCCAATCTCAGTGGAAAAAGCATGCTTGCATTTTCCATATCTCTACCCCTCAAAATTCTGTATACCCCTTCCAAATCTCCCCTCAGTCTCTTGTGCTCTAGGGACAATGCTCTATGCACCTATTCGCTACTACTCAGGTCCTCAAGTCCTGGCAACATCCTTGTAATTGTCATCTGCACTCTTTCAATCTTATTGACATTTTTTTCTGTAGGTAGATGACCAAACCTGTACACAATTCTCCAATTTAGGCCTCACCAATGCCTTATACATCTTCAACGTAATATCCCAACTCCTGTACTCAATGCATTGATTTATGGATCCAAATGTGCCAAAAGCTTTCTTTAGAACCTACCTACCTTTGACACTACTTTCAAGAATTATAGATCTGTGTTACCAGATCTCTCTGTTCTATTGCACTCCTCAATGCTCTACTGCTCACCATGTCAGTCCTGTCCTGATAAATGATACACAATATTGATATAGCTGGTAATTTTGCTTCTCACATTTTATATTTTTTAAGTCTTTTCATGAAGCCAGCCTGGAAATAAACATCATTTGACCTGCAAATTGCAATATGGTAATTTGAATTTCTTATCTACTGATTGAGTTAATGAAGATCGTTTATCCATTATTCTTCCTCTTATCACAGCTGGATGAGACTGACCAATATCTTACATTGAATTACACAGGTATATCACACAGAAACAGTGTGCTTGCCCCAGCCAGTACATACTGAAGTTTCTGCTTCAATGAAGTCTCCTTTCTTCTTTTCATATATGAAACTGTCTGCATAACCTTCTATGTTCCTCTTCCTCATTGTCCAAACTCCATTTAAAGACATATCTTCTGTTCACTTCAATTACTCCCTCTGGCAGTGAGTGCTTCATTCCCAACATTTCAGCATTTCTTGGCTAAGAACATTGCTTCTCAATTTCCATTAAATATGTTGATGGCTAACTTACATTGATAGCCTCTAGTTATGCTCTTTCTCCCCAGTCAGAAATATTCTTGTTCTATTTACTCTATTACTGCACCATCAAGGCAGTTGCAACTCAGTGCTTAGCCTCCTGCTCTACTCTCCATTTACGTGCCTATGTAGCTGAGCACAGATCCAGTGCTATATACAAATTTGTCAAGACACCACTGTTTTTGGAAGATTCACAGGTGGTGATCAGTTAGAATACAGGATCAAGATACGACTCCTGGTTGAGTGGTGCCTCTTGCTCAACATCCGTAAAAGTAAAGACTTGATTATTAGCTTTAACATGCAGAAGAAGGGTGAAGATGTGCCAGTCTACTTGGATGGATTGGCTGAGGAAATGGTTAACAGCATTAAATGTATGGGTGTGAACATATTGCATGACCTGCCCAAGGCCCAGTTCATCAATGCAAGCACTAACAAGGCACGCCAGAATCTTTACTTAGAAGGTTAAAGAAGTTCAGCTTGGCCTTGTTGACCTGCTGTGCCAGACTTACCCATTTGTGCATTTGTAATTTAAAACCCTGCTGTACCTCTGTTTCACTTCACTTGCACCTCATAAGTACAAATTTCCTATTCTTCATGCCAAAATGACCCACTTCACATTAATTTGTGTTGAGCCTCAACAGCCAATTATTTATTCATTTTGGAAGCTTATTAATGTTATGTTGTAATTAATTATTGCCTCCGGTGATCATTTCTACTGCCACTTCTCCAAATGTTGTATCACTTGTGTGTCTCAAAATTTGAAACTATTCATTTAAAGAGTGAACAGCAGTGGTTACAGCACGTATCTTTGTGCCCAACTTCTACCATTGTGAATAGTCACCTTGTTTTTCGACTTGAAGCCAGCTAGTAAACCATTCTCATGCTTGTCTTCTGATCCTGCATTCTCTGACTTCATTAATTAATCTATCTTGTGCAATTTTGGTCTTTCATGAAGAACCTTATCAAAAATCTTTTGACAATCAATTTTAGCCTATATTGTCTCCATTATCATTGTTTATTTTCACAGTTGTCTCAAAACTGTGATGCTAATTCTGTAAGAAATTATCTTTTGAAATCTCTGCTGACTATTCATTATTTTCTTTTTGTCTGTTATGGTCTTTTGTTTCCTTTATTGGGAATTCCAACATTTTTCCACTTGTAGATGGTAAACCATATTTTTTGTTCTTTCATGACTTGCAATTCATCCCTTTTTATTCGTTATTTTAATGAAAATGTTTGCATCCACTATTCCCCCATTGAATGAAATCTTAATCGTTTTGTTTTGTTCTACATGGTCTTTTTCCAATATTTTTTACCCATATTATCTTCCCCAATTCTATTCTCAACCCTCAAAATTAACTGCTCTCCAGTCTATGGATATGGTTATTGTCACAATTATATGCTGCTTAATTAGTATTTTAATGTACATTATGTTTATTCTTGTATGTTTGCTTATCTTAGTCATTATTCTTTATTTACCTCTACTGGTTCTAACAATCAAAGATATCTCGTTGGTTCTAAGCATGTTAGATTCCAAAAAGAAGTTACTTATTAATTTAGTGGTACAACATGGAGTAGGTCCTTCCAGCCCTTCAAGCCGTGCTACCCTAGCAACTGCCAGCGACCATAATTTAATCCTTTCCTAATCATGGGAAAAATTAACCTACTCAATACGTCTTTGGACTGTGGGAGGAAAGTGGTGTGCCATAGGCAAACCCATGCATCCCACTGGGAGAATGTATAGACACTCCTTACGGAAAGGTGTGGAATTGAACTCCAAACTCCAATGCTCTGAACTATAATAGTGTCACACTAAATGCTATGCTACCGTGGCACCCTGTATACATTGACAGAATTTAATTCTCTAATTCTTTTTAACCTCTTCTTTGGTCCAGTTAACATTGAGTTGGTCAAACTCCCCCTTGATTATTATTCAATGACTTGAACTTATTTTCTTACAAGTGATAGCTACTCCCAGAAGTATCTAAAAATGATAATTTTATGAATCACCAAACTTTGATAAATTCGTTCAAATCATTCTTTGAGCTAAAGTTGAAGCTCACAGAATGGTTACCAACTTTTTGATTGTTTAGTAAATTGACTAAATAAGAGGATGCAGAGGGTAGAAGAATTGGTAGGTAAGAGCTCCCTTACTGATGGACCCCAGTTGGTATGAATTGACAGCAATACCTCCTCCATTGCCACCGTCAGCACAAGTACAAGTCTGTGTGCTTAGCCTCTTGCTTTACACATGTTATACTGTACCTATAACTGTGTGGCTAAGTACCGTTCCAATGTGATAATTTCAGTTTGCTGATGACGCAACTGTTGTTGATGTATCAAAGGTGGTGACAAATCAGCATATAGGAGGGAGATTGAAAATCTGGTTGAATGGTGCCATAAGGAAAACAACCTCTCACTCAACATTAGCAAAACCAAAGAGCTGATTATCGAGTGCAGGAGGTTCATGAATCAGTACTCACTGGGGCAACATAGGTGGAGAGGGTCAGTAATTTTATGTTCCTTGATGTTAACATATCTTCCTGGAACCAGCATGTAAATGCAATCACAAAGAAGCTACAATAGCACCTCCACTTTTGTAGAAGTCTGTGTAGATTTGGCATTTCGCCAAAACCTTTCACAAACTTTGATAGATTCACAGTGGAATGTTTCCAAACTGGTTGTATCATGGCCTGGCAAGGAAACACTAATGTCTAGGAATAGAAAGTGATGGATACAGCCCAGTCCATCCCAGGCAAAGTCCTCCCCACCATTGAGCATATTTACATGGACTGTTGCCACAAAAAAGCACTATCCATCATCAAAGACCCTCGCCAGCCAGACTGTGTTCTCCTCTTGTTTAATGTAACTTGCAATACTTAAGTGTAAAGGAAAACAAAATAATTGTTAATCTGAGCACGAAAAATACAATAACATAAAGAACACAAGATTTTAAAAATAACGATATATATAAAAATACATAAAACAGCTTATATGCATAGAGTAATTTTACCTCCATAAAGTCATACTCGGCACAGGAGTGCCTCTACGTAAGTGATTGAGAGGAAATGATAAAGTAGTGGTGGTTGGGGTTGTGGAGGGGTGAGTTAGTGGGTGGAGGTGTTGATTACTCTTACTACTTGTGGAATAAGCCCTTCAAATGTGAAATTTTGAGAACACAGAGTTTATACGTTCTTATTAGAATAAAAGGCAAGGATATCAGGTTTATGGGACCTTAGTTTTCAAGAGATATTGAGACCTTAGTTAAGCAAAAGATGGAGCTGCATAGCAGGTATAGGCAGGCAGGAGCATATGAGGTACTTGATGAGTATAAGTAATGCAAGAGGAAATCATTAGGGTTAAAAGAAGACATGAGATTGGTCTATCAGACAAGCTGAAGGAGAATCCTAACGGCTTCAGTAGATACATTAAGAGTGAAACAATAGCAAAGGACAAAATAGGTCCACTGAAAGATCAGAGTGGTAATCTGTCCATGGAGCTGAAAGAGAGGTTCATTCATTATGAGCCGCGTCGTATCACATGGGCAATCATGGTCTTTCCATGACCGTGATTGATCTTGGCAGATTTTTCTACAGAAGTGGTTTGCCAGTGCCAGGCTGTGTCTCTACAAGACGAGTGGCCCCAGCAGCCTCCAATATCCTTCAGAGATTTTTGCATAACCGAGACTTGTGATATGTACCAGTGGCTCATACAATCATACATCATTTGTTCCCATGGTTTCACGAGACCCTGTTTGGGGGTTCCAAGCAGGTGCTGCACCTTGCATAAGGGTGGCATGCTGGCTAACGGAGGGAAGGAGCGCCTTACACCTCCTTTGGTAGAGAGGTATCTCCACTCCTTCCTTTCTAGTCCTGGAGCAGGGTTTCAGCCTGTAATGTCAACAGTTTATTGATTTCCATTGATGCCACCTGACTTGCTGCGTTCCTTCAGTTTTTGTGTGTGTTGCTTTGGATATCCAGCATCTGCAGAATTTCTCGTGTTTATGAATTGGTGCTCCACTGTGAAGTCTCTTCAAGGTATGCCTATCCTGAAGAAATATAAATCTTCTCTTCACTGGGAGTTGAGTGAGACCTTTTCTCACTGCTCCACCTCTGTGATATCTGCTGCCTTCTGACTCTTTGACCATGTACTCACCTAGACTCACTCCTCGTCACAGTGGCGGGGGCATTGGGAGCAAGGGTGGACCCAAAGGCAAGACACATCTTGTGAGGTTACTTAAATTTAGTTTATTGTTCGATACCAGGAGAGCAAGACAGAAGCAGGAATAGCGAACAGGATTAGGACTCAGGACTACGAATAGGCTGGGACCAAGGGTATGGGCTTGGACGCGGAATTGGCTCCCAGAACTAGAGGAGACATGAAGAGGCTAGGGTATGGACTCCGAGCCAGAGACTGGGCAAGGACCCAGTACCTGGGTCTTGCCTTGGGCTCGGACCCCAGAACCAGGCAAGGACATGACATGGGCTAGGAAGAGGAGGAACATGGGAACACAGAGCCTTAGTCTCGGGGAGCAGGTACATGGAACCATGGACACATACACAGAACACAGAGTTGGGACCCCTCCTTGGGTACAGGACATAGGACCGGGACTCACACACAGAACAGAGAGCCGGGACTCCTCCTTGGGTACAGGACATAGGGCCGGGACTTGCACACAGAACAGAGAGCCGGGACCCCTCCTTGGGTACAGGACATAGGGCCGGGACTCATGACCCTCCGTGGGGCAACGGCAAGACGGCCTGACTTACCCCACGGAGGCGAGGACAAGACAAGACAGAACATGACCCCCCGTGGGGCAACGGCAAGACGGCCTGACTTACCCCACGGAGGCGAGGACAAGACAAGACATGACTCCACGTGGGGCAATGGCAAGACAGCCAGACTTACCCCCACGGAGGTGAGGACCAGACAAGACAAGACATGACCCCCCGCGGAGCAATGGCAAGACGGCCTGACTTACCCCACGGAGGCGAGGACAAGACGAGACAAGACCAACACGAATGAACACCAGACAGTACCTATCTAGCTCCGGTGATGGAACTAGACCGAAGTGCAGGCGGGGGCTGCAGAAGAGGGCTAGAGGCGAGAGGGGCAGAGAAGGGATTCAGACAATGGGGTAGGACAGGAATCACAGACCGCCAGGGCCAGGACTTGACTCGGAACTGGGAAGCCACCAGGGCCA
Organism: Mobula hypostoma; assembly: GCF_963921235.1. NCBI lineage: Eukaryota > Metazoa > Chordata > Chondrichthyes > Myliobatiformes > Myliobatidae > Mobula > Mobula hypostoma. Next base: position 58,122,683 of record NC_086102.1, on the reverse strand, counting down.
GGACTTGACTTAGTGCTAGAATGCCGCCGGAGCCAGGACTTGACTTGGAGCCTCCGGGTAGTGGCGAGCTCTTGACCTGGCCCGGGAACAGTAGACAGCAGTTCTTGATTCCCTCCGGCAGGTTAACTGACGGACCCACCTCGGTGAGGAAACTTTGCAGGCTCGCTTTGGCGAGGTAACTGGACAGGGTTGCTCCGGTGAGGAAAAGGCGAATTACCGGCACTCGCTTCAGCAGAGACTAGGCTTGCTCCGGCCAGATGACATCGGCACACTGTGGCTTTGATGACTTTGCAGACACTTCCGCCCCGAACGGCTGAAAGCTTGAGACTATAAACTACCGGTTCAGCCGAGCGTTAATTACCTCTAATCACCAAAGTTGAGAGACATGGGAAAACAGGGAATCAACGGTCTGGATCATAACATAAACAAGGTAAGTTTAAAGGGACCCCAATCCTGACCATGACATCTCCTACCAAATACCTTCTTCTCCAGCCTTTTATCTTTCCTGCCCACTTGCCTTTACCTATCACCTTCAACTATCCTCCTTCCCCTACCCCACCTTTTTATTCTGGCATCTTCCCCCTTCGTTTCCACTACCTGAAGAAGAGACTTGGGCCGAAATCTCAACTGTTTATTCATTTCCATGGATGCTGCCTGAACTCATGAGTTCATCCAGCATTTGTGTGTGTTGTTCTGAATGAATAGCTACTTCTGTTCCTAAGTTCCTGAAGTGAGGAGAGGACTTTGAAAAGATTGATTTTAACATTGTATAAAACAAAAATTGGCAAATAAGTAATGTTCTTAGAAGCATTTAATCAGTTCTGCCCTAATACCAAAGGCATCTGTTCGCAGCTTTCCTTTGTGGCATTCATCTTTTTATATAAGCAGACTGCTTCTCAAGTTATACAAATATTTACATCTCTCCATCTTTGTAAATTTTACTGACTTGGCTTACATCCCAAAACTCACTCCTTTCTAATTTATATTAGACCATTTACTATCTTTTTCTCAGATGAAACTGCTGTGGTTTTATCAGTTTTGAAAGGTACACACAGAAAATTGATAGGATATTATTATTGATTAGGTTACTTATATTAATACAATGCTGAAACAGTCAATATTTTGGTGGGCTCTTGTTGAATGTAAAACCGTAAAGAATAATGGGCTGGGCAAGAATCGGCTGTGAATCTGTGTTCAGTATGTGCACGATGATTAAAATTCTTAATGATTAAGCAGTTTCTGTGTTTATATTTTGGTGAACTGCACTTTGATAATTTTTCAACCCAAAATGAGGATGTGCAATAAATACTTACTGAGTGCTCTAAATGATACCTCTTTGTACATAGCTGGAAATTGATACCGTTGGTCTGGTGAATTAACCTGATTCGCAACTGGATCTCCTACAGTTATGTTGCACAATAATTAGAGATCCAGAAGTGAAGCCACGATTGGAAAGAACTTGAAGGCTCAAAATGACTTGGGTTGATATAGTTAAATCACAGTATATTTTCCTGTGATCTGATTTAAAATTGACTCAGATATTCAATAATTTAAAAGCATGTAATTTTTCTTTTTGGTTTTGGTCATTGGAGGTCGGTCATCTCAGCTTCAGAATATTTCTGCTAAGCAAATGATAGATTATTGGATATTAAGGGAATTTAGGGATATGGAATAAATACCAAAAAAATGGCACAGAGGTAAATGATCAGGTCTGGTTTAATTGAATGGTGGAGCAGGAGCAAGGGCTGATGGCCTATTCCTTCCTCTGCTTTAATGTCTTCAATTCCTTCTGATGTCCCAATTTATTTTGCGGTCCTTTAAGTTCTATGTTCAGACAATCTATCCTTTATTTGGCCTGTATTGCAGTCTTTACTAATTCTTTTTCTATTTGATTTCTGCTGAATTTATTCATACTTCCTAACATGCATAACATTATCTTAATGCACTGAAGACATTTAAATCTTTTAGGTCTTACAGTCATGTTTGAACGGAAGTGTTGTTTTTTTCCCTGAGACCAAAGCACCATTTGAAGTTCTTTCATCTTCTTTCGAGTATAAAAGTATGAATCTTCATAATTTTATATTTGATAAACACACTCGAACATTCTCAGACATCAATTAACATTAATAAACTCATATTTCTACACATAAATAGGTGTTTAGATGTACAATTCCTCTCATTGCATTGTAAATCATTCTTTGTTATAGTATTGCTCACAGACAGCAGCACAGATGAAGGAGTTGCTGCCTCACAGTGTTTATGATATGAGTTCAGTCCTTATCCCTGATGCTGTCCGTGTGGGGCTAGCATATTCTCCTTGTGATTGCATGAATACCCTCAGGAAGCTCTGGTTTCCTCCGATATCACATTTTGTACCTACAGTAGTTTCATCATTGTTCCCATGCTATTGTTTCACTATTGCAATGAAATACAGTGCTCGGAGTATTGGACGCAGGAAGCCTAGTTGCCATGATTATCCAATGCAGCATAATTTTGTCAGGAAAATTTGCTTGCTCTGAATAATGTAGAGGATATAGATGTAGACATATGGTTAAGGGCCCAACTCTGAGAAAACTGTCTGGTTTTCTCATTTGCTTCAGGAATGGATGACGGATACAACTTGCTTTCCTGATTTATGTGACCAATTAAAATGTGAAATCCAGCTGATTTTGAATTGGCAAGAAAGTGCATCCAAGTAGTTTTTCTAATCTGTATATATCATTGTTGTTCATTTGTGAAGTCCATAGGGTCCATAAGGTTTCATGGCAGGATACGGAAGTAGATTGCCAGGCCTTTCTTCCCTGAAGGTAATGCTGCTGCCCAGGTTGGGACCTGGCTGGGTTTGAACTCAGGACCATCTGCATTGAAGTCCAGTGCTGATGCCACTACACCACCAGCTGTATATGCTACTTCCTGTAAAACTGTCTTCTTCTGCTTCACCCATTTCTCGTTGCATCTCCTTTCCCACTGTTATGAGTAGTTTGTAATATTACAGTTGGTTTTGTACAGTTTGAAGCAACAAACTGTTCTCAACATCCCCAGATCAAATTGGCTAGGAAACATTCATTCATTTAGCTACTGTTAATATACTTTCATATTGATTAGGCACAGTACCGTCATGCTGAACACAGCAAAACATTTACACCACGTCTGGATTGTGCGTAATTACCAAGCAAGGTTAATTTGCTGTGGCACTTTGTGTTGCATTTATAGATTTGCATCAATTTTGTTCACAGCTAATGACCTTGTGGGAAATAGCTTACATCAGGATAGTGCTTAAAAATTCTTCCTAAAGTGCAAGAGGGTTCTCAAATTAACATGATTACTAAGCTTACAAAAATCTTTCTTTGAATCCTAAAGTGTATTAACTTTTGATGGAAGTTAAAAATAAATTAAGGATGGCATTGACTTGCTGTGTTTGTAATTTGACATCAAAGATGTTTCAAGTTGTACAGACATAATACCAGATTACTATATCCTGATTTTCCTAAGAAGTACTGCAGTTTCCATACAACTGCTGGAACCTCCTCCTTGGATTGTTGGAAGTTCTGGTCCTTAGATTGTTAGAAGTTCTGATACTTTTGTGCTTTCCTGCATAAACAAGGAGGTGCTGAACTTTCTGACAGTTATTTGCCTTTGTTCCGTCTGTGTGCCCCCAGTGGGCTCATGTGGGGTCACAAATGTTGAGTAAGCAACTTGAAGTGTAGGAATGGCACAAGCATTCAAAAAGATTGGATTTTGATAGGTATGACAAGCCAGAGGATGTTTTTGTGGCTGAAAAATATTCTCCTGAGGAATTTTTTTATAGCCTTAGGCTTAGATGTTGAAGTTACTGGCATGGCAGAGGGCTTTTCCGATGAGAGTGGAGTATGCTTTGCTAAGGAAGCTGTCATTGGAACATCTTCTAAAATTAAAGGTTGGTTTGTCCCATGCCAGTCTATTATCAGCAGATGGATGAACAATAATCATATGATTCTCAACAGAAAAACAGGTGTGTGTGGAATGATACATGACCTTTTGTTCCATTTGTTATGATGTTGAAGCTGCCATATAATGAATACATCAATCAGCTGCATATATACAGTAGCTGGGTGTCATTGAATTTTAATTTCCAGAAATCTAATTATATCTGTTTATTATTTAGAATCAAATTGATAATAGTGGAAGAAACACCTGAAGTATTCTGCAATTAAGCGCGTAGTGACATAAATGTTTACTAATAATGTTTATTTGTGTGTAGTGATACACGCTTTAACAGAAATGAAACAGAAGGGAAAATATCGAAATTAAAATGTTGATCACACTGCAAACCATGGGCACATTTTTGACGTTATGGGGAATTAAATAAAGAGGGATTAGTAAAGAGAGCATACAGCTCTTCCACTGCTGCACAAAGATGAAAGTGTGCATCACTAGGAAAAATATGGTCATGTAGTTGAGAAATAAAAAAAAACGTCATTAATGCATGAACACTTAATTACATTTACTTTTATTTTTAGTATGAATTTTATACCCATATATAGAATATATAATGCTATAGCTCAACCACTGGGCCACAAAGCATGCGCTACCGGGCCGTGAGGAAACGATATGATTTGGTGATAGGAGTCAGCGGCACCTTTCCTCATTCCCTGTCACGCACTGTTGAGCTTGAACGCGCGCGAGGTCATTACCCGCGCGTCATCCACGTCAGCGCAGGAAGGAGATCAACTCCTCAAGCTGGCAAATGACGGCGGCTGAAAAGTATGTTTGACATAACATCTTTGCCAGCATTCCGGATCAAAGTCAAGGCTAAATATCCTGAGATAGCCACGAAAGCACTGAAAAAGTTGCTTCCATTTCCAACATATCTCTGCAATGAATGCAACGAAAACTAAATTGCTGAATAGACTGGACATAAGGAATCCCTTTTGAGTATCACTGTCTCCCATCACCCCTCGATAGGACCGTCTTGTTGCTGGGACCAAGTATACAGCCCAGGGCTCCCACTGATTCAGCGAAATTGGTGTGTTGCAATGATTTTATATGTTCATATGGGGAAAATATGTGCTGTGTGTTTAATATCCAAACATTACTTAAAATGTTATGATGCTATTGACTTATAAGTGACTTGACAGTTACAGCACGGAAACAGGCCACCGCTGCCCTTCTAGTCCGTGCCGAACGCTTACTCTCACCTAGTCCCACCGACCTGCACTCAGCCCATAACCCTCCATTCCTTTCCTGTCCACATACCTATCCAAGTTTTCATTAAATGATAATATTGAACCTGCCTCTACCACTTGTACTGGAAGTTCGTTAAACACTTACTTCAAACTCCCCTGTCCTCCCCTGATAATTGACTTATCACTATATTCATGCGAGGAAAATATGCACTATGTGTTTAAATATTAAATTCGTTAGATAAACCCTTTTATAAATGAAATTGAGTGTATTCGCCACTTATCACCTATATTCCGGTCATGATTAACACCCCCCCCATACCCGAACAGAATCGCCAAAAACAATTTGTAGAAAAATATTGGCACGTACGCGCATGTGCAATGGTGCCCGCGCAAGGCTTCATGGTCATGGTAGTCTTTCTCGGGGTAAACACAACATATTTGACTGCTACTCTGTCCGTTGGCAACCCAACCCCCCCACCCCCGGGTCGGCCAGTTGGCAAGAATGTTGTCAATATTAAACTGGTCCACAGTGCAAAAAAAGTTGGGAACCCCTGCTATAGCTGATATATATTCATTGAACTGTGGAGAAAGAAACTCTAAGATTTTAAAAAACAGGGAAGTATTTCCAAGTCAGTATGATGTGGTAGCTCTTGGATATGCTTACTGCTTTTGTCATTGCAAAGACTGTGAAGCCGAATCCGATCGATGCAGCTTTGTCAAGTTGCACGAGTGGATTTGTAGCTGCTGTGTAGTTTACAGTTCAAAGTTCAAAGTAAATGTATTGTCAAAGTACATATATATCACCATATATAACCCTGAGGTTCATTTTCTTATGGGCCATCACAGCAAATACAAGAAACACAATAGAATCAATGAGAAACTGTACCCAACAGGATGAATAACAACAAATGTGCAAAAACCAAAAAAGGTGAAAGTGATATCTTGTCAGAACAATTCAGTTATGGGGCGAATGAAGGTGAGGGAAATTATCCCCTCTGGTTCAAGAACCTGATGGCTGAGGGGTAATAACTGTTCCTAAACCTGGTGGCACACACAAAATGCTAGAGGATCTCAGCAGGCCAGGTAGCCGAAATGTCGACCGTGCTCTTTTCCATAGTTGCTGCCTGGTCTGCTGAGTTCCTCCAGCATTTTGTGTGTGTTACTCGGATTTCCAGCACCTGCCGATTTTCTGTTGTTTCCCTGAACCTGGTGGCGTGGGTCCTGAGGCTTCTGTACCTTCTTCCTGATGATAACAGACAGAAGAAAGCATGACCTGATGGTGGGGGTCCCTGATGATGGATGCTGCTTTCCTGAGACGGCACTCCGTGTAGATGTGCTCAGTGGTGGTGAGAACTGTATCTGTGATGGACTGGGCTATATCCACTGCTTTTTGTACTTTTTTCCATACAATGACATTGGTGTTTCTGTATCAGGCTGTGATGCAACCAGCCAAGATACTCTTCTACAAAATTTCTAGAAATTTGTCACTGTTTTAGATGACATGCCAAATCTTAGTAAACTTCTAAGAAAGTAGAGGTGCTGCTTGCTTTCTTCATAATAGAACCCAGAACAAATAATAATACCGAGGAGTTTAAAGTTGCTGACCCTTCTCCACTTCTGATAGCTTGATCAGGACTGGCTCGTGCGCCTCTGGTTTTCTCCTCCTGAAATGGTTTTCCATTGGAGAGATGTGGATATTGCTGTTATTTGATTGCAGAATGTTGCAGTGCTGCAGTGGGACACTGTCATTAACATTAGCAATTGTGGTTAATCTATCTGATTAATATCTGTACAATTTCTGTGTGAAATGAAGCAATGTAGGAACAGCTAACTGTTAGAAAAGGCCCGGATATTATGACTGATTATGTGGAGGCTAAGCCTATGTTTGCAGATGATACTAATAATCCACATAAGGGATGGCATATGGCTGGAGATGAGGAACACACTACAAATAATTAGTGAAATGGAGATACATCGTTCTGTATTCTATAAGTAACTTAATCGGAAATTTACACTTGTTCCTTGTAATCTACAAGAAATGCAGTATTCAGACAGAATTTCAACATGCTAGGATTATGAGGCTCTCATTATATATTTGCATTCTTTCCCAGTCAACTTGACACACAAAGCAGACATATTGTGGTAGAATTTAAATTTATTGCACTTTTGCAAACTTATTCCACCATTAAATGCTAATTTTGTGGGTACTTTCTCAATTTTTTTTGTTCTTGACAGGAAATATTCCTCTGAATCAGGCTGCTATTCCCTTTCAACATCAACCAGTTGTTACAAGTTGTATGTTAAATCTGAACTTCTATTTGATAAATCATTTGCATTTAATGTTTTCTCATGAAGTCTACGCCTGTGTCTCTACCTGGCGCTAATCTAATAAGAAGAAATGCACTTTATTCAGTGCTTTATTTAGAATGCCACTCATATGTTTCTTGAACAAGAATGTGCTTTAAGGCACTTTCTGCTGCACATTCTTCTGTTTCATTTTGAGCATATGAAGGTGGTCTTCCAAAAACTTTCGCTGCAACTTTCCTAAGCAGTGATTTACTGTCCCTTCATTGTATATGACAATATTTCAAAATACAAAATTATATTCTTTTTACCCATGGATGCAGGTTGGATGGTGAAAATGGTTAGAGTCCATCCAGTTGGACTAACACAAGGAGATTCTCACTGCATATAATCTTTGTAGACAAGGAAGCTCTTGAAGGTGTACTGGATTCACAAAGATCTAGGGATAAAAGTTCTGGTTTGCTTTATGTGCCAAATTACAGAAATTTCACAACAGAGGAAACTATTTGGCCCAGGAGTCTATGTGAACTCTGTCCATCACATTCCCACACACTTTCCGAATAATCCTTCGAATAATGCCTTTTCAAGTCTCTACTAGATCCCTTTTGAAGCAATTATTTTCTTTTTGTTATGTTTTCAAAGCAAAATTCTCAGGTCTAAATATGTTCTGAATTTCCTTTACAAATCACACTTTTATCTTTGCACAAAATACTTACATCTGTATCCCAACATCTCCTCAGAGGAAAGCATTTGTTTCCTCTATTTCAATGTTAAGCTGAAATAGTTAATTCCTGGTAATGTTCTAGTAAGTATCTTATGCATCCTTTCTGAAACCTTCGTATCCCTTCTAAAGTGTGCTTATCAGAACTGGATACAGTGCCGTGCATAATCCAATTGTATGCTAAGAGTTATTGAGCAGAGATATAGTGAATAGATTTGTCCTGAAATTTCCTGAGGACATCCAATTTAAAGAGTAAATAATAAAAAAGGGCAACAATTCACAATATTAGAGTCAAAGATTCAGGCTTGATTGCCTAATATTTCCCAGACAGACTTTCAGCTGGAGCTCTGAAATTCTCTTGTGTGTAATCTTGTTATTTTTGTATCTGCTATCTCCCTTATTATAAGCAATAGAGCACAATAATTCATATATTGTTTGTAGTACAAACTGGACTGATAGAACATATAAATAATGAATGTTCAATGCCACCATTTATCAGATGAACAGAAACAAAAAAAGCAAAATTTCTCTCAGTTGTTTACAGGCACTGCCGACAACATTCATCCAGTTTGGCTGTTATTGACATCATTGCTATGTGACTTGCGGCTAATTCCACTTTGAAACCAGAAGACATAGGAGTAAACTAGACTCCACTGCTCCAGGAACATCCTCTCCACATCCACTTTATCTAGGCCTTTCTACATTAAATAGGTTTCAATGAGATCCCCCCCCCCCATTCTTCTGAATTCCAGTGAGTACAGGACCAGAGCCGTCTAATGCTCGTCATATGATAAGCTTCTTAATCTCAGAAACATTTTCGTGAAACTCCTTTGAACTGTCTCCAACGTCAGCATATTCCTTCTTAGATAAGGGGCTCAAAAAAGCTCATAATGCTCAGGTGAGGCCTCACCAGTGTCTTATAAATGACATCCTTTTTTTAATATTCTAGTCCTCTCAAAATGAATGCTAACGTTGCATTTGCTTTCCTCACCTCCATCTTGACCTACTTATTAACCTTTAGGGAATCCTGCATGACGACTCCGAAGTCCCTTTGCACCTCAAATTTTCTCTCCATTTAGAAAATAGTCTACACTTCTATTTCTTCTACTAAAGTGCATGACTATACACTCCCCCACACTGCAATCCATCTGCCACTTCTTTGCCCATTCTCCTGATATGTCTAAGTCATTCTGTAGCTTCTCCTCTTTCTTAAAACCACCTGCCCCTCCAACTTGTTCAGATACCATAGTTGATCTAATGCACAGCTGCATAGCAGATCCTCAATTTCAACAGCACTTGTTGGATCTCCATGCTCTGTGATGTCATCCTTACTGAACAACCAAATAGCTGGAGCAGAGAACTCTGAAGTGAATAAGTTCCTCTGTGTTTTACTCCAAGGTGGCATCACCATTTTCTGCAATTGTTCTGCTAGTTTTGGAGCCTCCTGCCAATAGAGGCAATGTGTTAATGGAAATCATTTTGCCTGTTGGGATAAATTAGGAACTGTGTTTTTGTAGTGTTTACTCAGATAAAAAATGAATAAGTCAAATGTAATTAATTTTGTTATTGGAAAAGATCTTACAGTAGGGAAAAATAGGAAATTATTCTATAGCTAATGAGTGCTGATCACTGCCATTTTTGATTCCACTTTTTTTTTATTTTGCTGTAAATTTTGTCGGAAGGCTTGTTACTTACTTGTTTTGAACAGATGACATTCTCCCATTCCCGTTTCTCCTGATACATGTTGACCAGTCACAAAGAAGCCATTAGAATGGCTGAAACACGTCTCTGAAGTAATTCAAAATTCTTGTACTTTTAAGTTGAACAAGCGCTCTGAAAATGAATCCAAAAGGTTTTCTGATACCTGAGGCATTCCAACTCAATAATTTTGTATTAAAAATGAGCTAGACACGTTGGAGCAGGGCCAAGAAAATTGTTACAGGGATTGATGGTAGTGAAATCAGAAGGGGAAAAACTTGATGTGCCCTTATCTGCTTGGTACCAATGCATTCATCCGTCCATGATAGTATTTGGAAGGTGACCATTGCCAGTCCTTAAGAAAACAAAACTTTGTTTTCATGGTGCGGACACCTATTTAAATCATAATAGATCCAGTGGTCGAAACTGGGCATTCACAAGGTAGGTCAAATATGATGGCAGAATATAGTATTAATGGCAAGACTCTTGGCAGTGTGGAAGGTCAGAAGGATCTTGGGGTCTGAATCCATAGGACACTCAAAGCTGCTGCGCAGGTTGACTCTGTGGTTGAGAAGGCATACAGTGCATTGGCCTTCATCAACCGTGGGATTGAGTTTAAGAACCGAGAGGTAATGTTATAGCTATATAGGAGCCTGGTCAGACCCCACTTAGAGATCTGTGCTCATTTCTGGTCACCTCACTACAGGAAGGATGTGGAAACTATAGAAAGGGTGCAGAGGAGATTTACAAGGATGTTGCCTGGATTGGGAAGCTTGCCTTATGAGAATAGGTTGAGTGAACTCGGCCTTTTCTCCTTGGAGCAACAGAGGATGAGAGGTAACCTGATAGAGGTGTATAAGGTGATAAGAGGCATTGATTGTGTAGACAGTCAGAGGCGTTTTCCCAGGGCTGAAATGGCTAACAAAAGAGGGCACACTTTTAAGGTGCTTGGAAGCAGGTACAGAGGAGATGTCAGGGGTAAGTTTTTTTACACAGGGTGTGGTGGGTGCATGGAATGGGCTTCCAGTGACGGTGGTGAAGGCGGATACGATAGGATCTTTTTAAGAGACTCCTGGATAGTTACATGGAGCTTAGAAAAGTAGAGGACAATGGATAGCCCTAGGTAATTTCTAAAGTAAGTACATGTTCGACACAGCATTATGGGCCAAAGGGCCTGTATTGTGCTGTAGGTTTTCTATGTTTCTATTGTGAGTCATCATCATCATCAGCAGCAGCAGCACAACTGTATTTCACCATAACTCGTAACCTGATGGCTTTGCATACACCTCATTATTAAACCAGAGAAAAATCTCTGATTTGATGATGACTATAGAAGAGTGTGCAGGAAAAGCAGAAGATGTGCTTAAAAATGAGATGCTAATCTGAACTCTATTTGAATAACAAAAAGCATATTGTGTATTGAACTGATCACAGTCTACAGATCATATCAGTGTTATCAGGGTTCTCCAAGACGGCCATATGCAGTTCAGAAATGGTGTATAGTTGAACAATTATTGGTGGGGGTGGGGGTCAGGTTGGATGGGGATCCATGGAAATCCTCAATCTTCTAGACAAAAGAACCCAACGTGACTGTAAAAGTGACTGAAACATTTGGAATTGTCAGCCACATATAATACATAGACGACATATCTTGGCCCCAGAGAGGTCGATGTCTTAAAGGCCACCTTCATTCATTCCATGAATTTAAGGAAACCATTTACACCGCTCTGGAGCTATTATGTTCAAAGAGAATAAAAGGCCACTTTTTACCACCTTTACTACTCAACTTTATCACCAAAGCCTTCCTAGTTAATGCTTCTGCACTTCAATCTCAGAATCAGCTGCTCTCAAAGATAGTTATAATAATACGATCACTTATGCTATACCCACCTCCCTTTTTATTGCTCTTATAGGTCTCTCTGTGATCTTTTTTGCTTTCTTCGTAATTTCTCAGGGTAATGATCATTAACAAAATGATAGAAGATGTCACCATTAGTGCCCTTATCTATAAATAGCTTCCTAGAGCTCATTTAACCTTCTGCCAGAACCACTTGGTTGAAGAACTCATCATAACCTTTGGTGCAAGTATTGATATTCAGCATGAGCTAAGTTCTTGAGAAGATATGAATGGCTGCCCTGGTCAACAAATAGGCATGTGACTGCCTTTATTGGACGATCCATATGAAATCATGACTACAGTAGTAGGTAAAAGGCAGAGTATTCAATTTTATTGCTCAAAGCTATTGGCACAATGTTAGTTGTAGTGTGCTGGAGCATCCATGAACAATTGAAGCTCAGCACAATCTCGGACAAAGCACTTTGATTGAGACCTTACCTTATCCACCCTTGATACCCTCTATTGAGAGTCAATATGCCTGGGGTATGTACTGCTGTAAAATACATGGCATCAGGACATTTTTAGCACCTTCCAACATAGTCTACAGTTCTTCTTTTTCCTCTGCTGTATTGTTACACGGACCAATCATTTTGTGATTCCCTGCTCCGTTCCTCTCTCCTCACATAATGTCCCCAAACCCTGATACCATCCCCTGTAGCAATAGGAGGTGCTCCTTCACTTCCTCCCTCACTACCATCCAGGGACTTTACAAGTGAGGCACAAGTTCACCTGTACCTCTTCCATTCAGGTCTGCTGATTTGGTGCTCATGATGTGGCCCCCTCTATTAGGTGAAGCAAAGTGTACACTAGATGACTGTTTTATAGAGCACCTGTATTCTGTCCTTAACAGTGATTTGAAGCTTCTGGTTGCATGCATCTTTAACTCTCCTTACTCCCACTCCAATTTACCTATACTCGGCCTTCTCCATCGCTCTAGAGAAGTGAAATGCAAATTGGAAGAAGAACATTATATATTCCACTTATGAAATATACAGCCAAATGATATGGACAGTGCTGTCATTTCAGTTTGTTCTAACCCACATGCCTGATGTTCTCCTCCCACATACATTAACTTGTCCACAAAGTTTTCTTCTCCATCTGTTCACCTTTCTCATTCCCTCCCCACATCTGGTTTCATCTTCTCATCATCTCTTTCCCCATCTGATCCCACCTATTATAAGACCATAAGACCAAAGCATATAGGAACAAAAATAGGCCATTTGGCCCTTTAGCCTGCTTCATCATTTTGTGATGGGTGATCTATTTCCCTCTTAGACCTAATCTCCTGCCTTCTCCCCGGAACCCTTCAGGCCTCAACTAATCAAGAACCTATCAAAGTCTGCCTTAAATATATCCAGTCACTTGGCGTCCACAGTTGCTTATGGCAATGAGTTTCATAGATTCACCACTTTCTGACTAAAGAAATTCCTCCTCATCTCTGTTATAAATGGATGTCTTTCTATTCTGAGGCTATGTCTGCTGGTCCTAGACTCCCCAACTTACAGGAACATCCTCTCCACATCCACTTTATATAAGCCTTTCAACATTCGATGTTTCAATGAGATTCCCCCAACCTCATTCTTCTGAATTCCAGTGAGTACAGGCCCAGAGGCATCTAATGCTTCTCACATGATGTTTTTTTCAATCCCAATATCATTTTTGTGATCCTCCTTTGAAGCCTCTCCAATGTCAGCACATCCTTTCTTAGATAAGGAGCCCAAAACTGCTTGCAATACTATAAATGAGGCCTCACCAGTGCTTTATAAAGCCTCAACATTACATCCTTGCTTCTATATTCTAATCCTCTCAAAATGAATGCCAACATTGCATTGGGTTTCCTCATCACTGACTCAGCCTGCAAGATAGCCTTGAAGGAATCCTGCATGAGGACTCCCAAGTCCCTCTGCACTCAGATTTTTGAATGTTCTTTCCATTTAGAAAACAGTCCACCCTTTTATTTCTTCTACCAAAGTGCATGACCATACACTTCCCAAGGCAGTATTCCATCAGCCATTTCTTTTCCCATTCTCTTAATCTTTCTAAGACATTCTGTAGCCTGTCTGCTAATTGCCCCTCCACCTATCTTTGTATCTTCCACAAACTTAATCATAAAGCCATCAATTCTGTCATCCAATTCATTGACATATAATGTTTAAAGTACCGGTCCCAAGACAGCCCACTGTGGAACACCTCTAGTCACCGGTAGCCAGCCACAAAATGCCCCCATTATTCCCACTCTTAACCTCCTGTCAATCAGCTAATGCTTTACCCATGCAAGTAACTTTCTTGTAATATCACGGACTCTTAACTTGTTAAACAACCTTACAGTATGTGTGGCACCTTATCAAAGACCTTCTGAAAATCACAGTGCAGAACATCCATCAATTCTCCTTTGTCTATCCTGCTTGTTATTTTTTTTCAAATAATTTCACACACTTGTCAGGGAGATTTGTCTTTAATACTATTGGCTACTTTGCCTTCACATTCCATATTTTCCTTCTTTTTTGGTTGTCTTCTGCTGTTTTTTTAAAAGCTTTCAAATCCTCTAACTTTCCTCTAATTATTGCTCTGTTCTATGCCTTCTCTTTGCTTTTATGTTGGCTTTGACTTCTCTTCCAGCCACGGTTGAGCCATCTTGTTGTTAGAATATGTCTTCTTCTTTAGAATATATCTATCCTGTGCTTTCTGAGTTTTTCCCAGAAACTCCAGCTATCATCCCTGGTAGTGTTCTATCTCTCATTGTAATTTGTAACCCACATCTTTGCTACTGCTCGGGCATCTGTATATAACTCTCATCAGAGTCTTTTTACCCTTGAAGTTTCTTAGGTACACCCACAATGATTCTACGCCTTCTGATCCAATGTTACCTCTTTGTAGTGATTTGATTGCATTTTTCACTAACAGAGCCAGCCCAGCCCCCTGCCTACCTGCCTGTCCTTTCGATACAATGTGTATCCTTGTCTGTTAAGCTCCCAGCTATAATTGTCTTTCAGTCATGATTCAGTGACGCCCACAATGTCACACATTCCAATCTGTATCTGTGCTACAAGTACATCTACCTAATTCTGTATTTTGTATGCATTCAGATATAACACTTACAGTCCTGTATCCATTACCCTTTTTGATTTTGTCCCCATTTTACTCTGCAACTCATCCCACTGTCTACAATTTTGCCCTATCATCTGCCTGTCCTTCCTGACAGTCTTACTGTACATTGCCTCTGCTTGTAAATCAACAGCCCCATCCACAACCCCATCCCCCTGCCAAATTAGTTTAAACCCTGCTGAACAGCTCTATCAAGCCTGCCCACAAGGATATTGGTCCCCCTCAGGTTCAGGTGTGACCTGTCCCTTTGGTACAGGCTGTATCGTCGCCAGGAGAGATCCTAATGATTCAGAAATCAACCTCTGCTCCCTTCACCAGTTCCTCATCCACCCATTCATCTGTCAAATCATTCCATTCTTACCCTCACTATTGCCTCACATTGGCAGGCAAGATTGTCTCTTAGGGAAACCATACTGACTACACCCTATTTTTTAATGTGTCTCCAAGTACCCCAAAACAACATCCTTAACAATCAGCCCTCAACAACTTCCTAACCACTGAGGTTAGACTAACTGGCCTATTATTTCCATTCTTTTGCCTCCCCCCCTTCTTGATGTGACATTTGCGATTTTCCAGTCCTCCAGGACCATGCCAGAAACTATTGATTCTTGAAAGCTCATTAATAATCTCTCCATTATTTCTTCAGCCACCACTTTTGGAGCTCTGGAGTGTAGTCCGTCAGGTCCAAGTGATTTATCTACCTTCAGACCAATCAGTTTCCCAAGCACCTTCTCCCTAGTAAAGGCAACTTCACTCACTTCTGCCCCCTGAGACTCACGAACTTACAGCATTCTGCTAGTGTCTTCCACGGTGAAGACTGATGCAAAGTACTTATTCAGTTCGTCCATCATTTCCTTGCCCCCATTACTACTCTCTAGCATTATTTTCCAGTGGTCTGATATCTACTGTTGCTTCTCTTTTACACTTCGTATGTCTGAAGAGACTTTTGGTATCTTCTTTAACACTATTGGCTAGCTTACCTTTGCATTCCATCTTTTCCTTCTTTATGACTATATTAGTTGCCTTCTGTTGGTTCTTAAAATCTTCCCGATCCTCTAACTTTCACTAATTTTTGCTCTATTATATGCCCTCATTTTGGCTTTTATGTTGGCTTTGACTTACCTTGTCAGCTTCGGTTGTGTCATCCTGTCTTTAGAATACTTCTTTGTCTTTGTAATTTATCTATCCTGTGCCTTATGTATTGCTCCCCAAAATTCTGGCCATTGCTGCTCTGCCATCATCCCTGCCATTGTTCTTTTCCAATCAATTCTTGCCAGCTCCACTCTCATGCCTCTGTGATTCCTTTTACTCCATGTAATACTAATACATCTGACTTTAGCTTCTCCTTCTCAAATTGCCAGGGTGAATTCTATCATATTATACTCCTAAGGATTCTTTTACCTTAAACTCTCTAATCAACTCCGATTCAATGCACCACACCCAGTGGAGATTAACTGATCCCATTGTGGGCTTAACCACAAACTGCTCTAAAAAGCTATCTTGGAAGCATTTGAACAAATCCCCCCTCCTGGGACCTAGCACCAACCTGATTTTCACAAACTACCTGCATATTGAATTCCCCATGACTATCATATCATTGTCTTTTTGACATGCATTTTCTATTTCCCATTGTGCACTTCTTTGCTACAGTTCAGAAGACTGTATATATAATTCCCGTCAGAGTCTTTTTACCTTTGCAGCTTCTTAGCTCCATGCACAACAATTCTACACCTTTTGATCTGATCCTATGCCAACTCTTTCTAAGGGTTTGATTTCATTTTTTACCAACAGAGCCACACCACCCCATCAGCCTACCTGCCTGTCCTTTTGATTCAGTTTGTATCCTTCCATGTTCAGCTCTCAGCTATTATCATCTTTCAGCCATGATTCTGTAATGCCCACAACATCATACATGCCAATCTGTAATTGTGCTACAAGTTCATCTACCTTATTCCATATACTGTGTGCAGTCAAATATAACACCTTCAGCCCAATCATCACCTTTTTCGATTTTGTCACCTTTTCACATTGAAACTCATGCATTGACCACAGTTTTGCCCTATCATCAGCTTCGCCTTGCTTGCTGTCTCACAGTCTCTGTTTGTATGCCAACTACTTCATCCCCAGCCCCATCACTCCTGCTCCCATCCCCTGCTAAATTAATTTAAACCAACTCCAACGGCCCAAGCCTACTGCCCACAAGGTTATTGGTCCCACTCGGGTTTAGGTGTAACCTGTCCCTTTTGTACAATTCGTACCTTGCCCAGAAATGGCCCTAAAGATCCAGAAATCTGAAACCCTGCACCCTGCAACAATTCCTCAGCCACACCGTCTGTCAAATCATCCTATTCTTACCCACACTAGCACGTGGTTCAGGCAGCAAAGTTTGCTACCCTGGAGGTCCGGTTTACAGTTTTCTACATAGCTTCCTAAAATGACTTCCTCACCTTTCCTGCCTACATCACTGGTGCCAATATGTACCAAGACATTTGGATGATCATGCTTACCCTTCAGAATGCTGTGGGCACGTTCAAAGATGTCCCTGACCCTGGCATCTGTGAGGCAACACATCAGCCAGGTGTCTCTATCATATCCACAGAATCTCATCTCTATTCCTCTAACTATAGAATCACCTATGATTACTGCAGTACTCTTCACCTCTTCTGATCCTCAGCACCAGACTCCGTGTGAGAGACCTAGATGTTCTGTGGCTCCTCCCTGTTATGTCGTCCCCCTCAAAAAATATCCAAAACAGTATATTTGGTATTGAGGGGAACAGCCACAGGGGTACTCTGTACTGGCTGTCCATTTTACTCTTCCCTCCTGACAATTACCCAGTGACCTTCCTTCTGAAAGCTACGGGTTACTACCTCCCTATAGCTCCTATCTATCACTTTCTCAGTTTTCTGTGTGAGCCAAAAGTCATCGAGCTGCAGCTCAAGTTCATTAACTTGTTTTCTGAAGAGCTGCAGCATGGTGCGTCGGTTGCAAATGTGGTTATCTGGGAGGCTAGAAGTCTCTCGAAATCTCTTATCTCACACAAAGAACACTACACAGCACTGGAGCCATTTTTTCTGCTATAATTATGCCCTAATAGACAAGGGATGAAGAATAAAGAAGAAAAAGATACTTACCAGATACTTACCTCACCCAAGCCTGATCTTGCCAACGTCTGATGAGCCAAAGCCACTCTAACACTGGACCCTCACACAATAGCCGCCCCACTTGTCCTGCCTTATTTTTATTAGCCCTTCCTACTGATTCTCGTTCACTGATTAGGCACAATCTAAACTCCAAAAACTGCCAAAACACACTGCTTTTTCATTCCTCAGTTGCAGACCTATGTGAAGTTTTCATTTCTCCTCATGGTCCTGTTCATTGATTGGGCACAGTGCAGACTCTACCAGGCTCAATCTGACCTCTCTCCCTAAACACTCCCCTTATACTCTCATACTGCTATATGCAGGCAATTTTTTCTTTTCTTCTCTCAGTTTTGAGGAAGAATTTCAAACTAAAGTGTTAACTTGCATATCTTGGCCCCACACATGCTGGTTGGTCTGAGTACTCCGGTATTCTGTTTTATTGATCTACATTTGGGCATCTGTTGTTTCTTGCCTTCGAAACCCAAGTCTAACACAGCCAGAAGGACACGGACAGGCAATGCATAGAAACTTTGTGGCCTCCAAGTTCATTATTATCCTGATTTGAAAATGCATTTTTCTGCCTTCTGATATAAAGTACTGTTATGCACTCATTAACAGCACTATAGGAGACCTTCACCACAGCAAATCATGGAAATGGCTTTCCATCACTTTCACAATGACATTAGCCCAGGCTCATGTTTTGATATTCCTCAGCAGCTCAAATGTAAGAGAGGACTTAGTCACAATTCACTTTATTTTACTGATGTTTTTACTTCTATAGTTTCATGCTAAATCTGAGCAGACAATTGAGATTTGAATTACCACTTCAAGAGTAAAGTCCTTTCAAGGTGAACTCCTGATCTTGTTTGCTGTTTCCATTAATGTTTTCATATCAAGTGAAAAATGTATGGAGCTCTCAAATCCACACATGTTCTTATTTTTAATCATAAAGTGTTTCAACCATTATGAACAATGAATAGCAATTCCAGAGGGTAGGCAGGAACTAAATGGAACCTGTTTCAAACTGGCATGAGAAAAGCATAACAATTTTGTTGAAAGCAAAAATAGTATTTGACAACCCTAAAGTGTTATTCTTGAATCCAGATTTACAGTTTGCTGACATTCTTCCTGCATTTGAGGATACTTGAAGAGTGCAGAGTTTGCTCCAGTGAGGATTGTATAATATTATGTACACTATTTAGTCTCCAATTAATTCCTCTTTCATGGATTCATAATTGGTATCCACACATTTTTTAATTGAATATTCTCCATGTTCAGACCCTACGCTCATTTCATTTAATTGTAATACCTCTCTAAAATCTTTGCATTTACTCCTGTCTCTGATTAAATTAAAACTCATTGGAAAAATTCTGAAACACTTGGTGCTTGTCAATGTAGTAAATAGGTCAGAAGTTCTCCTTGAAAGAACGCTATCATTAACCTGACTTATCAAATCTCAATGCTTGGTTAGAACAGTATTGTTACCTCATTATAACAATAGATCACTAACAACAACAATATTGTTAGAACTGTGTTATCTCCCATGACACAGTAGGAAAGATACCACTTAAGCACTAAATTTGATTTAAAAATAGGGACAGAACATGTCAGAAGTACTTGACAAGTCAGAAAGCAATTGTGGAGACAGAAACAATGTTAAGTTTTCCAATTTATAAACTAAGTTTTAAATAACAATTTAAACTTTTCTTTAAAATGTTCATCTAAAACTGTGTCATTTCTGACTTTTAATTTTGAAACGAATACCAGGATATTTACAAGGGCACAAGGAGGGAGAAGTGCATTTAAATTGGGAAATCTGAAAATAAGAGGATGGTGAAATTCCTGTTGTATTTAAATTCAGGACATTTTTTTTCTCTCTCCAGTTTTCTATCTGATTGCTAGTTAGCTAGAAATTAAACCAGCTGTCAATAAAAAAAACCCCAGAAGAATTAGTGGGTGGAAGAGATGAGTGATGACACTGAGAGATTGTTGGGCGAAGTGTAGTCTGGAGAGGCCAGCCAATGACCGAGAAGGAAAAAATGTAATAGGCGTTTAGCTTGAGGAGTCAAGAGGAAATGCCACTGTTCATGCTTGGCGACAAACATTGCCGGGAAAATGGAACACTTACTGTACACAGAAATCCGCTGAATCTGACCTGTCTAGCATCCCCTCAATTGCTATGCTTTCTGCTCTCTGAGAAACCCACTTTGCACCTGTTAACATTAAATGATTATTAACACTTGAACAGTAGATATAATTTTAATATTCAATGTGACACACCTTGCAGAGTATTTTACTTGGAAGCATCAAAACTCACTGCAGTTGAATCATAAGCAGGTACTTCTTCAGTAGGTTAGATTGGATATTACATTTTCCACATTTTAATATCCTTTCACTCCTCTTCCAACCTATCCTAAGAGCTGTGCAATTTAATTCCTTCTAGTGTCTTTGATGTTCAGTAACTAATGTCATTGCATTCATCATCCATCTTCATTATCAGAATGTTGCACTTCATACTTTTAAATCATTATGATTCTGTGACAAATATACAAAATTACGATGTAATCTAATTTATATTACTTATTCCTCCCCCTTCAGTTTGCTCAGAGCCACATACTGTCTTTCTAGACTGAAAGAATACCATTGTGACTGGTAACAATTTTCTCAGTCACAGCTCAATAATATTAGGGCACCTTTATTTTTGCTATTCACCGGGGAAATACTTGGATGTTTGCAAGAGTTCCATGTGGCACAACCAAGAGTGGAATTTGTCTGTGATGCCCATGTACGAGAGATTTCAATGTAGTACAGTATACTGACACATCAACAGTTTATGCCATGAACTAATTGCTGTTGAAGTATCCTTATAACTTGAGTTGTTTCTTCTGTCAGAAAGTGAAGATAATGTGTGCAATTGATCATTACATAAATCATGTGATACACTTACCAGTTTCTAACTAAATGTATTCTTGGTTACCTGTTTCATCAGCTTTTTATTTAATACTTTACTTACAGCTTATTGTGCCACTGACTTTTAGGGCAGCAATAAAGTTCCTCCGTCTTTGGTGCTGTTCAGGGCTTCCTTCATCATGTCAGTAGCTCAGTTTTCACTACTGCCTGGCATGTAAGTCCTGGGTGGAGACTCAGGGATACCATCACATTCAGATGTATTCCTGCAGTTTCCATAACAATTTTGTTATACCAGTCAGGGTTTTAGGTCATGAGCTGAACCCCATAACTTGGTGGACTGGTGGACCACATTTAGTCTGGCCTCTACCCTTTGACCTATTTGGCATGGGTCACCCTACCAAGAGACAAAGCATAAAGTCCTGACTCCAGCCAACAAAGCTGTGCAGGTCATTAAGGCACGTAAGCCTCCAAACCCTACAATGAGATTATAGTCCCTTTGGAAGATTTATTTAATAGAATCAGCATAATTGGATTGAAATAAAAATTTAGCACAGTGATGATTGCATGTTGTGCTGAACCTGTAATATGTGGATATTGTAGAATATCTTCATTTAAAATCAGTTAAGTAATTTATTGGTCTTAAATTCACAAAATTGTTGAAAGTCCTGGTCAACTCTATATTATGTGCAAGTTCTATGTTAAAAATATGCCAGAACTCAGCATATTCCTATTTCAATTTTAAGAATGGTTGATTTACCTAATGTAACAAAATGGTTTTCTGTCACATGGAGACATAAAAGATTGGCATTGCTGGAATTGTGAGTGAGAAAAAAAAAACAAACTGCTAGAGGAATTTATTGGGTCAAGCAGCATCTATGAAGAGAAATGGCCCAGATGAAGGGACTCAACCCAAAACATTGACCTTCTAGGTTTTTTTGGTTCCATGAAAAATACTTCCATGCAAAAGTGGGGAGTTTTCAAGGTGCCAATCATGCAGAGTGCTTTGAATGCTATTATGTGATTGTTTTATACCTGTATGTACAAATGAAAATAGCTGCCAATGCTGGAAACAAAATCGGATCATGCTGCAAGCAATCAGTGGACCTAACCTTCTGAGAGTTTTCAGCATTTTTTGAGATGTAAGTGCTTTGCTACAATAGTGATTGAAAGACTGTATAACCCATGATGAGAATCTCAAATCCTGACTTCCTTTGGGAAGCCTTTCCACGATCAGCAAATCATAAGACCTGACAATAAGTGATAATCTTCAATTGCTTGGAAGTGTACCGATCCAACAGCACATGAGAAACATGACAGCATTCAAAGTTAAGCGGTCTACATGATTGATACCTTCTCTACCACACTAAATATTCACTCACTTTACCACTGGCGCAGTGGCTAAAGTGTGTAGCATCTACTAAACAGTACATGACAGGAGTGAAACACCAGTGCGACTCTGACAGCACCTCCCAAACCCATGACATCACTGTTTCACTCCTGGAGGCACATTATTTTGACTTGGGAAGATGTTGCCCTTCCTTTATCATTGTTGCCTTTAAATTTCAGAATTCCTTACCAAACAGCATTGTTTTCAGAAAGACTGTGACAGTTCTGGAAGATTGCTTATTATCAACTTCTCAAGTGGAAATTTAGAATGGGCAATCAAGGTCTTGCCCACAGCAAATAGATATCTGAAAATGAAATAAGTTGGAAAATAATCAAATACAACAGTCATTTAAAACAGAAAATTAGTCCATAAACTATTTAGTATTTTTTGTACAGTTAGCAGCTAATTTTATGTAATTTTGTCCCATGGGTGAACTTTTTCCAGATATCAACTGCCAGTAGGCTTTGGGTTTTTAATACAGAATGATTTTCATGTCAATGTGTTTTTTTATAACTATGGTGACATTATTACTGCAAGTTCATTGAGAAATTATTTTCAATTGCTCCCAGCAACTTGCAAAGCATTAATATTATTTTCAATGTGTACTCAATGAAAGCATTTTGAACAAATGTTGACAAGACCATGTTTCCTTAAGTGCTTTTACTGAAAATAGGTGACTTTGAAACATTTATGTAAACAGAGACTCTGTAGCCTGAAGTGTTGGTGATGGAACCACTGCATTAATATCACTAGCATGTTGCGTCCTGCTGGAGAGAATAAAAAAGCCTGTGTACATACAATTGCTCCCATCTTGCCTCCCATGACCAAATATAAATTGCCATTTGTGAAGAGATATTGTTTGTCATGTTAAGTAATGACAAATTACCGGTTTCCAGGTTCAAGTTCTAAATTAGGACAAGGCAAATTGTGGGAGGATTTTACAGATGAGATTGTGAGAGCAGAAGGGATGCATATTGTTGTTAGAGTGAAGGGTAAGGTTAGTAGAAGTAGGAAACTTAGATAATGAAAGATATTGAGACCATGGCCTGAAGAAAGGAAGCAGTAGGGGTCAGGTTCAGTCAACTGGGATCAAGCGAACCTCAAGAGTGTAAGGGAGGCAGAGGTGTACTCAAGAAGGAAATTAGGAGGGGAATTTAGGAGGAGAAAAGGGAGGCATGATACAACTTTGGCAGAGAAGATTAAGGAAAATCCAAGGAGATTTTATAAGGATATCAATGGAAAAAAAGTAACTAGAGGGAGAATAGATGCCCTCAAAAACCAAAGGAGCACCTGAGTGTGGAGATGGGCTAGTGTCCTTAAAAAATATTTCTCCTTTGATTTAACCATGGAGAAAAGCAAGACTTCCTAACTAGAATAAGTAAATTGGATCATGAGGGGGTGGGCAGGGGGAGGATTTCTTGGGGATAGTCTACATTACAGTAAATGAGGTACTGGAAGCACTTTGAAATGTCTTAAAAGGTATGAAGTCATGAAGGGCCTGAACAGGTTAATCCAAGGACAGTGTAGGAGGCTAAAGAAGAAATTGGGGGAGCCCTGGCTGAGATATTTGTTTCATTACTAACCACTGGTGAGGTACCAATAGATTGGAGGGTGGTGAATGTTGTACCCTCTTTTAAAAAGGCAGCAAAGAAAATTCTGAGAGCTGCAGGCTTATAAGTCTAACGTCTGTGGTAAGTAAGCTAGCGGAAAGGATTCTGAAGGACAAGATATCTGTACATCTGGAACGATAGCACTTGATTGGGGATAGTCAGCATACCTTTGTTTCTGAACTTGATTGAGTTATTTGATAAGATGACCAAGAAGGTTGATGAGGGCAGGGTGGAAGATATGGATTTCAGAAAGGTCTTTGACACGGGTCCAAATGGCAGGGCACTCAGAAAGGTTCAATTGCCTGGAATCCAGGGAGGGCTGGCTAACTGGATACATAATTGCTATGATGGTAGTAGGTTACTTCTTGGACTCATGCCTGTGAATTCTAGTGTGCCTCAGGGGTTGGTGCTGGCTCATTTTTGATTGTCATCTACATCAACAATTTGAATAAAAATGTATAAGGCGTGTTTAGTAATTTTGCAGCTGAGAGTAAAATAGCTGGTATAGTGGGCATTGAAGAAGGTTTTCAAAAATTACAAAGGAGTCCTGATCAGCTAAGTATGTGGACCAAGGAATGGCAAATGATAGAGGAATGGCTGACATGCAGGAGACAGTGAGTGGGAATAAAGGGGGCCTTTTCTGGCTGGCGGCCAGTGACTAGTGGTGTACCTCAGGTGTCAGTATTGGGACCACTACTTCCCACATAGTTTGTTAATGATTTAGGTAGTGGAATTGATGGCTTTGTGGCAAAGCTAGCAGATGATATGAAGATAGGTGAAGGGGTAGGTAGTGCCGAGGAAGCAATGCGTTTGCAGCAGGACTTAGACAAATTGGAAGAATGGGCAAAAAAGTAGCAGATGGAATACAGTGTTGGGAAATGTATGATAATGTATTTTGGTAAAAGAAACAATAGTGCAGACTATTATCTAAAAGGAGAGAAAATTCAAACATCAGAGGTGCAAAGGGACTTAGGAGTCCTTGTGCAAGACTCCCAGAAGGTTAATTCACAGGCTGAGTCGGTGGTAAAGAAGGCAAATGCAATGTTGACATTTATTTCAAGGGGAATAGAATATAAAAGGAAGGATATAATGCTGAGCCTTTATAAGACACTAGTCAGGCTGCACTTCAAGTATTGTCAAACGGTTTTGGGCGCCATATCTCAGAAAGAATGTGTAGTCATCAGAGAGAGTCCAGAGGAGGTTCACGAGGATAATTCCAGGAATGAATGGGGTTAATGTATGAGGAGCATTTGGCAGCTTTGAGCCTGGACTCACTGGAATTTAAAAGAATGCCGGGGGATCTTATTGAAACCTACCGCTAGATAAGGTGGATGTAAGAGGGATGCTCCCTCTGATGGGGGTATCCAGAACTAGAGGGCACAGCCTCAAAATTGAGGTGAAAACTTTTAAAACATAAGTAAAGAGTAAATTTTTTAGCCAATGAGTGTGGAATGCTCTGCCACAGATTGCAGTGGAGACCAAGTCCGTGGGTATATTTAAAGCAGAAGTTTGCACAGAAATGTTGGGAACCCGTGTAGGACTTTATTCCTTAAAGCATAGGTGATTGAGAGGTGATCTTGAAGAGGTGTAGGACAAGGATAGGTTGACTGCACTGTCTTGTATTCCCTGGAGTTGGGGTATCAAGAATAGAGCATGGATTTAAGGTAAGAAAAGAAAGGTTTAAGAAGAACTTGAGAAGCAACTTTTCAACACAAGAAGTGGTATCTTTGTGGAATCAGCTGCCAGAGGAAGTACTGGAGGCAGGTACAATAACAACTTTTAAAAGCCATTTGGAGATCTACATGGATTGGAAAGCTTTGGAATGTTATAGGCCAAATGCTGGTAAATGGGACAAGCTCAGATGTGCCATCTTGGGTGGCATGGACCAATTGGGCCAAACAGCCTATTTATGTGCTATATGACTCTTTGATGCCTCTATGGCTCTATAATATAACAGAGTACATTGTTGCTCCACAATGGTAATTGATTGTCCTTCCATATTTTTCAGGTTTCCTTTATTATTTTGTTTTTGTTGATTTTGAATTCTTTCAGCTTGCTAGGTGGACTCCCAATCAAGAATAAAGAAATAGACAAACAGGTGTTTTTATTCCTAATTTTCAGCTTCTCCAGTTTTTGACTTTTTGCAATGGGAAAACAGATTTTAAAATATTTTTAAGCTTCCAAGAAGGTGCACTTAGTTCGGTCCAGAGCACCCTCTCATGAGTTTTTCTGTCCCCTTCTCCTTTAGTCAGTACTTTGGGATCAAGGGAAGATGTACTTCCATTCTATTTTTCTGGTTCCATGGTGACTGATGAAATAAATAAGAAACCTGTAGAATCTTCTATGTGTAGGGTAGGGTAGTGGTTAGCTTGACAGCTGGTAGACTCCTGTTATTTCTTACACAAAGCTTCCTCATCCATGAACTTGACATTTCAGTGTCATCACAAATGCCCCTTTTCTTGTTAGAGCTGCCATTTTCCAGGGATCCATGGGTATAAGTGTATTTATCAGGAAGCGTAAATACCTCTGGAATCTTTTCCTCTCTATGTCTGATTATCTCTTCCCCTGACTATGTTGTTTGAAGAGTTTGGTGTTGAGCTTGCAAATGAGATATCCTGCTCAGTGGAGCTGACTATCTGCAACTAGGGCCTCAGATACTGGCCTGAGAGAGGGCATTGACATTAGTTTGTTGGCTTGCATTGAATTTAGAGGATTTTGCTATGTTGCTATAGTTACAATGTCTTGAGACACCTGCTGTATCCACTCTGAGTCTTAGAGGTATGTAGGAGGGCAAGGATCACAACTGCCTCGTAGCCTGAGTTTTGTATCTGGTCTAAGGACTTGAATTACAGTTATTACTTTCCTCAATTGTCCAAAGGCTGTGCTGATATACTGAATACAGAGCTGAATTTTGTCATTGTTGTCTGCTTAATTGTCTGCCTTTTTTTGGCGGCCCAGTCAAATCAAGAGAGGATGCTACACACAGGCGTCAGAGATTTACCACAGGAGTGTTCATGGGCTTTCGGTTTGTTCTAGTTGCCCAAGTTGAATCCTGATTCATTAGTAGGGGCAAATAGAAGCAAGGTAGGGACAAGCAGAGCGGCCATTGTGTGAGAGGGGAGGCTTTGGTGAGATAATTTTCTAAGTTTTTACTTCTGCATTCTTTGTCAGTCAATGCAGTGAGAATGGCTCCAGGGACTCCATTGTGTGAAATGGGGGAATTCTAGGAGACCTCCAGCCTCCTGTATAACCACTTCTGCATCAGGTACACCAAGCTGCAGGTCCTCAGAGAATGTGTTAAACAAATGGAGCTTCAGCTCATGCGGGAAACTGAGGGGGCGAGAGGTAGGAGCTACAGGGAATGACCACCCTGTTATTAGATTACAGGAGGCAGTTAGCTGGGTGACTGTCAGGAGAGGGAAAAGAAATGGGCAGCCAGTGCAGAGTGTCCCTGTGGCTGTTCCCCTCAATAATACGTATACCGCTTTGCAAACTGTTGAGGGGAACGACCTACAGGGGGGAGCTGCCGCAACCAGGTCTCTGACACTGAATCTGGTGCTGTGGCTCAGAAGGGAAGGGGGGAGAACAGAACTGTAGTGGTTATAGGGGATTCCATAATCAGAGGAGTAGACAGAAGATTCTGTGGATGTGAAAGAGACATCGAGATGATATGTTGCCTCCCAGAAGCCGGTGTCAGGGATGTCTAGGATTGGTCCAGGTGATAGTCAGCAGCCAGGAACCTTGCTACATATTTGCACCAGTGATGTAGGTAGGAAAAGGAAGGAGGTCCTGAAGAGAGAATTTAGAGAGTTATGAAGAAAGCTGAAAAGCAGAATATCCCGGGTAGTAATCTCTGGATTGCTGCTGGTACCACATGCAATTGAGGGTAAGAATAGAATGATTTGTCAGATGCAAGCGTGGCTGCGAAATTGGTGCAGGGGGCTGGGATTCAGATTTCTGAATCTTTAACATCTCTTCTGGGGAAGGTATGAACTGTACAAACAGGATGGGTTGCACCTGAACCCAAGAAGAATCAACATCCTTGCAGCCAGCTTTGCTAGAGATGTTGTGGAGGGTTGAAACTAAATAGCAGATACGCATTAATAAGCATTTTGCATCCATATTTCCTGTAGAAGACACTAGCAGTATGCTGAAATTTTGAGAGTGTCAGGGACAGAAGTGAGTGTAGTTAATGTTACTTGAGAGAAGGTGCGTGAGATGCTGAAAGGTCTAGAGGTGGATAAGTCATCTGGACTAGATGCTTTATACCCCAGAGTTCTGAGAGAGATGGCAAGGAAGATTTTGGAGACATTGGTCATGCTGTTTCAAAAATCAATAGATTCTGGCATGGTTCTGGAGCCATGAGGGATGTTTGATGTTTGAACAGGGTTGAAAGAGAAAATGAATCGACCATGATGAAATGGCAGAGCAGACTCGATGAGCTGAAGGGCCTAATCCTGCTCCTGTCTCTTATGGTCTTCTGGTCTATGTTGACAGGGGGTTCTTGAGGTTTGAGATGCAATCCAAGTTTTCCAGGGTTTTCCTGTGAACCTTTGTTAGAAGATGGTGCTGTAGAGAGGAGGCAGGTTGGTAGAGAGCCTTTTAATTTGCAGATATTCAAAGACTAATTTAATTTTGGTTCTGCATAAGTTTGGACTATCTACAACAAAAATGCAAGGTGTTTGTGCACTACTCTATTATTGTAATGGTAGTTGGCACAGACTTATGGAAATAGGAACTTTTCTCCCTTTGCCTTGAACATTATAAATTCATGATTTGGCCACTTCAGTACAAACTATGAAAAATAATAAGCAGTTTTGGATTTAGTACATGATGAATACCTCAATTATAGTTTTAATTGTGTAAGTCAAATGACAACCTAGGTCTTTATGTGACATTTGGGCAAATTGTGAACTTAGACCTATTATTACAGCAGCACCTAGCCTAGTTGGCAGCATTTATAAGTACAACTCTATAACTGACATTGCAGTTATAAATAAAGCTGGCACTGTGTTTTCTGTCCCAGGTGTCACCTAGTTTTATTTTGCTATGCATGTGGCATATGTAAAATTATACAAAGTGTCCATTCCTGCATGTTGCTCTATCTACTAAGAAAATATTGCACTACAAAAGGAACAAACTTAATCTTCATTCCTTCTGCGAATGCAGAAATTCTAAGATAAAGTCTGGACTTTTTTAATAATGATACAGTAAGCTTTTTGAAAATTTTTACTGCTATGCTTCATCTTACTGGTAGAAGATCTTTTCTGCAGGCAAATCCTGCATTTTATATACATACTTGCTGTGACAAACCTAAACCAACTTTTATATAATTATAGTTCTCTTACCCCGCACTGCTCACTTCTACCCCCTACTCAAGATCCACAAACCTGATTGTCCAGGTAAGCTCAGTGTCTATGCCTGTTCCTGCCCCACTGAACTTGGGTCCTCATACCCCCTTGGTTCAGTCCCTTCCCACCTACATCCGTGACACTTCACATGTTCTCAATTTCCTCATTAACTTTCAAGTCCCTGACCCTTCCTGTCTAATTTTCACAGTGAATATCCAGTCTTCTATCCCCCATCAAGATCTCCACTTCTTTCTCAGTAAAAGAACCAACCAGTTCATTTCCACCTCTACCCTCGTCCTTCTGATAGAATTACTTGCCCTCATCTTCACCCTCAAAAAACTCTCCTTTGGCTCCTCCCACTTTTTCCAGATTCGAGGTGCTCCTGCGTGGGCCCCAGCTATGCCGGCCTTTTCGTTGGCTATGTAGAGAAGTTCTTCAACTGCACTGGTGTTGCTACATTCACCTTGCTGAGCCTGTCATTTTCATCAACTTTGCCTCCAATTTGCACCCTGCCCTTAAATGCACTTGGTCCATTTCTTGCACCTCCACACCTTTCTTGATTTCTCTCTCTCTGTCTCAGCAGACAGACTGATGTCTACTAATATTTTTTGTCAACTAACTAATTCCCAGGTCTATCTTGACTATACCTCTTCCCACCCTGTCTCCTGTAAAAATACTGTTCCCTTTTCTCGGTTACTTCATCTTCACCACATCTGTTCCTAGGATGAGGCTTTCCTTTCTGGGACATCATATTTGTCCTCGTTCTTCAAAGAACGGAGTTTCCTTTCCTCCACCATTGATGCTGCTCTCAGCAGCATGTACTCCATTTCCTGAACATCCGTGCTCCCACCATCTTTCCACCGCATAAACAGTGATCAAATTCCTCTTGTCCTTACTTACTGCCCTATGAGCCTCCACATCCAATACATAATTTTCTGTATCTTCTGCCATCTCCAAAGGGATCATACCACCAAACACATCATTATCTCCCCCCACCCTACTTTCTGCAGGAATCACTCCCTCTGTGATTCCCTTGTCCATTCATCCCTCCCTACTAATCTCCCTCCTGACACTTATCCCTGCCCTTTTACCTTTTCCTTCCTCACCATTCAGTACCGCATGAATTCTGATCTCTCCTTCCGGTAAAAAAATGTATCCCTCCGCCTCCCCTCTTCTTTTACTCCCCACTCTGGCCTCTTCTCTACCTGCCTATCACCTCACTTTGGTGCCCCTCCTCCTTCCCTTTCTCCTATAGACCACTCTGCTCTCCTATCAGATCCCTTCATCCGCAGCACTTTACCTTTCCCACCCACCTGGCGTCACCTATCATCTCCAGCTTTCTCCTCCTCCCCCCATCTTTTTATTATGGCATCTTCCTCTTCCCTTTCCAGTCCTGAAGAATTTTCTTGGCCTGATCATCGACTGTTTATTCATTTCCATCGATGTTGCTTGAACAGTTGAGTTTCGCCAGCATTTTCTGAATGTTGCTTCATGTAATCATTGTGTTTATCAAGAGAGACTACTTCATTTCTTCAAGAAATATAGGTTTGAATGCTCAACATGGATTAGCATGTCTTAGTATAAAAAGACCATTAGCTGAATGTTGTCAACTAAAATATATATAGACTTACATGTTGAGGATTCAATGAACTGATCCCACATTTGCTACTCATAGATAACGTTCAGTTCTGTGTTAAATCTCTTGCTGCAAAGCACTCAAATGTTTGTTTGCAGAGGAACTTCAGCAGGTTTTTGATCCAAAATGGTTCCTTTTGCAGCTAAATCTGAATGCTTATTTTTAGAGCACTGTATCACATCACAGTACACTTTATAAATCAGAACAACTACATCCAATTATGCTTTCGGGTGATCCTTATTTGAATTTCTGCACTTAATTGCTCTTCTAAGAAACCAAAAATATACAATTGGATGATTTTGCAAGAAATATTATTGAACAACCATTTGAATCCTGAAATTCAGTTTGGTTAGCAACATTGTGATGAATGTAAGTTCCTCCTCTCTGAATTGTCTATGAATTACTACTTCCGAACCTTCTCTTCCTAAAGTTGTATGCAATTAAAAGGGATACTTTGCAGAACTGATCACTCAACATGTGAGCTAAGAGGTTAATTGAAAATGAGTCACCTCACCCAGATTCAAAGAGCACAGGCTCCCATCAGTTTTATTAATGTGGTTTATAAACAAGAATTCCAGGCTGATTTATTGTTCCCTTAACTAGAAGGAGCTCTTCATTAAGCTGGGAAACTCAGAGCCTTTCCTCTCTGATATCAGCTGGCATAACACAAACAGTAAATCAAATATTCCAACTAGATCAGGATTGATGTCTTCATGTGCTACTACACAGTGCTTAGCCCTCTGCTCCACCTGCTTTATACTTAATGACTGTGTGGTTCAGCACAGATCTAATGCCATATTTAAGTTTGATGATGACACCACTGTTGGAAGTCTGAATTGAAGGAGGTGATGAATTAGCATATAGGAGAGGGATTGAACATCTGACTGGGTGGTGCCATAACAACAACCTCTTAGTAAATGTTAGCAAGATCAAGAATCTTAGTATTGACTTCAGAAGGAGGAAATCAGAGGTCTGGAGCCATTCCTCATCGGAGGATCAGAATTTAAATTCCTCTATGTTATCATTTCAGAGGACCTGTCCTGAGTGTAATTACAAAGAAAACATGGCAGTGCCTCTACTTCCCTAGATGTTTGTGAGCATTTGGCATGACATCTGATTCTTTGAAAAACTTCTATAGATGAGTAGTGGAGAGTATATTGACTGGATTCATCAGAGACTGGTATGGAGATACCAATGCCATTGAACAAAAAATCCTACAAAACGCAGTGGATACAGCTCAGTCTATCACAGGTAAAACCCTCCCCACCATTGAGCATATCTACATGAAATGTTGTTGCAGGAAAGCAGCATCCATCATCAGGGACCCCCACCACACAGGACATGCTCTCTTCTCGCTACTGCCATCAGGAGGGAAGTACAGAGCCTCAGGACTAACACCACCAGGTTCAGGAACAGTTATTATCCCTCAACCATTCCCTGAACAAAGGGATTAACTTCACTCAACTTCACTTGCTCTTTCATTGAAATGTTCCCACAATCTATGGACTCACTTTTAAGTACTCTTCATCTCCATACTCTTGATATTTATTGCTTATTTATTTATTATTATTATTTCTTTCTTTTTCTATTTGCACAGTTTATTGATTCTATTATGGTTATTATTGTATAATGGATTTATTAAGTATGCCCACAAGAAAATGAATCTCGGAGTTGTATATGGTGACAGATATGTATTTTGAATAAAAAATTTGCTTTGAACTTTGAATATGTCACACAATTTGTAAACCTAGCATAATGCTTATTATTCAAACATTAACTCAAATTATAACTATCCCCTTTTCAGTTCAATCAGACAATTGTTTTTGTTTCTGTCTTCCAAATACTAGTACTATTTTTATCTTTAGTCCAGTACTGTGTTATGCACTCATACCTTGTATATTTTTCTCCAGCTAGTAAGAAGACCATTTGTCCATTAAGCATGTGCTGTCTCTCAGAACATTCCTATCAGTTGTATACCACCACCTGCGTCTCCCTGATTGCTCTGCCATCCACCTATGCCATGGGCTACTCAATAAGATCTCTTGGGGATATGGGATAAACCTGAGAACTCAAATGAAACCCATCTGGTAGCAAAAACAATCTGAAAATTCTGCACAAGTCAGAATTCAGGTCAGGATTAAGACCAAGAAGGCTGATTAGAATGTGGAGTCAATCATGGGACTATTAATGATTTCTGTTTACAATGAATTGGAAAATATTCCCAAATTTTAGATTGCAGCAAATAGCAGAGTATGGGTGTACTGTAATTGGCAAATTCACTTCATTATGATTAAGAGTGAGTTGGTGTATTATGATCACAAAACAAAGAATCCAGAAACCTTTTGGAAAATTTTGCTCATTGACAAAATAATGCAAGTCCGCAAGACCATAAGACATAAGAGCAGAATTAGGCCTTTCAGCCCACTAAGTCTGCTCTACCATTCCATCATCCCACTCAAATCCATACACCTGCCTTCTTGCAATAACCTTTGATGCCCTGATTGATCAGGAAACAATCAACTTCCACCTCAAATATATGCATGGACTTGGCCTCCACTGCAGTCTGTGGCATACCATTCCACAGATTCGCTACTCTTTGGCTAAAAAAAAGTCCTCCTTATCTCTGTTCTAAAAAGTCATCCCTCAATTTTGAGGCAGTGCGCTCTAGTTCTGGATACCCCCACCATAGGAAACATGTTCTCCGCATTCACACTATCCAGTCCTTTCAACATTCAGTAAGTTTCATTGCGATCCCCATGCATTGTTCTAAGTTCCAGTGAGTACAGGCCCAAAGCTGCCAAATGCTCCATATATGTTAACCCCTTCATTCCTGGAATCATCCTCTTAAACTTCCTCTGGACTGTCTCCAATGACAACACATCTTTTCTGAGATATGGGACCCACAAAGAGTGACAATACTCCAAGTGCAGCCTGACTGGTATCTTAAAAAGGCTCAGCATTATTTCCTTGCTTTTATATGACATCTACTGCCTCTCATTTGTCCACGCTGCTTGTTAATTCCTTGAAGAACTCTTAACAGATTTGTCAGGGAAGATTTCCCTTTACATAAACCATGCTGACTTTGACTTATTTTATCATTAGTCTCCAAGTACCTCCTAAACTCATCCTTAATAATAGACTCCAACACTTTTCCAACCACTGAGGTTAGGTTAACTGGCCTATAATATCCTTTTTTTTTTGCTTTCCTCCCTTATTAAAGAGTGGAGTGACATTTTCAAGGATTTTGCTTGGGATAATTGGAATCAAATAAGAAAGATTAAAAGTAGTGATGTAAGTTAATAAACCCTTAAAAACTACTGTGTTTAATTACTAACATGGGAAAGTCTGCAGATGCTGGAAATCCAAAGCTAATGATTAACTGGACTGAATTGAAAATAGATGAATTATGGGATAATTAGTCTTTGTTAAATTGCATTTGATGTGACATGAGAAGTTCTGTTTTATATATAAAAGATGAAAGGGAACAAGTGGAAAAGATTTCCAGAATGACACCAAATGATGGAGGGGTGGTGGGGCTGTGGGATGTTGTTCGTGATTGAAGGTCAAGGGATTCATTTCTGATTGAAAGGGTTTTATCAATAAACATAGAAATGATGTTTCCAATTGTAATCAAGACCAGAACAGTGGGGCTATATATAAATGTAATTGCAAACAAATCCAATGTTCAGAAGAAATTTCTTCTTCCATTGCCCACAGAAGGAATGTTGAGTGAACAGTATAGATTATTTTCTGGAGAACTAGTATTACTACAACACCAGAAAAGATTTGCAGATGGGGTTAGCTGGAAACGAATAGAGGTGGCTTGTTTGAAGTATTGCACTGTTAAAAACATGGTCCCTTCCTGTGCTGTTACCATAATGCAGTGATGTGCAATACTTGAATATAGCTTACGAAATTACCTCTGTCACTTTTCATATAATAATTTTGAAAAGCAATTCTATAGTTTGTGCTTGTGGCAATGAAAAGCATTCTATCATCTGAGTAGCTTAAGTATTGTTGATACCTTGTGCAGGTTGTGCATCGTATATGTGGTCAGGTTCGGGGACTAGATACTGAGTTCAAATATACAGAATTCAAAGCTAGGTGTTTATGTTCTAAAGTTAAATAAAGGTCAGTTGATAATTTCAATCACGTACATGTGAATCTCTGCAGATTCCATCAAATAATCTTTTTTTGGTTTCTGTACTAATGCTGACTCTTCAGAAAAGAATCTCTGCTATTCACCCAGTGCTCCTTCTATGCCCTCTTGGTCTAGAAATTTCTTCTGAATATTGGATTTGTTTACAAATTCAATTGAGATAACAATGGTGAGATGACTTACAAGAAGACCTTGACTTGAAATGATGAACCTATCAACATTTGGGCATACTTCTGCAGTTTATTAGGGATAAATGTTGAAATAAAAATGCAGTAGGAATGAGGCTAATGTGTAGTAAACTAGACCATAAGACCATAAGACATAGGAATAGAATTAGGCCATCTGGCCCATCGAGTCTGCTCTGCTATTCAATCATGGCTGATTCTTTTTTTTTCACTCCTCAACCCCAGTTACCAGCCTTTTCCCCGTAACCTTTGATGCCATGTCCAATCAAGAACCTATCAATCTCTGCCTCAAATACACCCAACGACCTGGCCTTCACAGCTGCATCTGGCAAAAAATTCCACAAATTCACCACCCTGTGACTAAAGAAATTTCTCTGCATCTGTTCTGAAAGGGCACCCCTCTATCCTGAGACTGTGCCCTCTTGTGCTAGACTCTCCCACCCTGGGAAACATCCTCTCCAAATCTACTCTGTCTTAGGCCTTTCAACATTCAAATGGTTTCAGTAAAATCCCACCTCATCATACTGAACTCCAGTGAGTACAGACCCAGAGCCATCAAATGTTCCTTGTATGATAACCCGCTCATTCCTGGAATCATCCTTGTGAACCTTCTCTGGACCCTCTCCAATGCTAGCACATCTTTTCTAAGATGAGGGGCCCAAAACTGTTCATAATACTCAAGGTGAGGCCTTTCCAGTGCCTTATAAATCCTCAGCATCACGGCCTTGATCTTGTATTCTAGACCTCTTGAAATGGATGCTAAAACATGATATTTGCCTTCTTCACCACCGACTCAACCTGCAAGTTAACCTTCAGGGTGTTCTGCACAAGGACTCCCAAGTCCTACTGCATTTCAGATTCCTGGATTTTCTCCTTGTTTAGAAAATAGTCCGTCTATTTCTTTCTACTACCG
Organism: Mobula hypostoma; assembly: GCF_963921235.1. Taxonomy (NCBI): domain Eukaryota; kingdom Metazoa; phylum Chordata; class Chondrichthyes; order Myliobatiformes; family Myliobatidae; genus Mobula; species Mobula hypostoma. Next base: position 58,086,499 of record NC_086102.1, on the reverse strand, counting down.
AAGTGCATGACCATGCATTTTCCAACATTTTATTTCACTTGCCACTTCCTTGTCCATTCTCCTAATCTGTGTAAGTACTTCTGCATCGTACCTACTTCCTCAACACTACCTGCCCCTCCATCAATCTTGGCATGCCCCGGGTGCTGGAAGTCCTTAATAATGAATGCTGCCTTTCTGAGACACTGCTCCTTGAAGATGTTCTGGGTACTTTGTAGCCTAGTACCCAAGATGGAGCCAATTAAATTTACAATCTTCTGCAGCTTCTTTTGTTTACATGATAATGATTGAGGAATAACTGTTGGCTGTGTGTAACGTCCCTGAATTCTGAAATAGTGCCGTGGAATCTTTTTAACTGAAGATAACAGATTCAGCATTTCAACCTGAAGATGAGACCTGCAGCTAAGCAGGAATCTCTCATTATTGGTCAGTCTTCTGTGTTTCTCAGGTCTCTGTAATGGGACTGAATGAACCACTTCTAATTTCCAGGCAACAGTGCTATCCACTAGCTTTAACTGATACCTATATGCTATTGAAAACATTTTTAATTGATGCTATTTCTAGTGCCATTGGAATTTGCTTGGTGAAAGACAAATATACAGTATATACAGTTTGTTTGGGCTGAATGTGTTTTCAAGGAGGATATATCTGTTTGAAATACAGTTGCCACTATAGTGGGATGCGACAGGTCTGTGAAACTGTGCACTGGAGTTCAAATTGGACTTAGTCCACTGCCAGACTCATGTTGGTTGATATCGGACTGGACTGAAAAATGTTGAATGAACCAATGCTCCATGTTTGGAAAGTGTCTCCTGAGTCTCATTGAGGCCCCAGGAGCAAGTAGGTCTTAGGTATGTACCTCTATAGTCCTGCCCCTGTCATGTTCTGTCAAATGTTGGCAGGAGGCAAAGTGAGGAACCAAGTCTCAAAAGAAGGTTTTGTTTGACTTTTCAGAACATATCTGAGTCACAGTGGAAGAAATTAATATTAAAATACAATATAAAGGAAAATAAGCAAAAAATAACTTTTTTTTTCATCTTTGGATGGGGTACTTGATTTAAATGAAAACAGATTCTGATTCTTTAGCAGGTATAGCTGGCAACAGATCAGAGAGTTGGATTTCAGTGTAAACCATGGGTAAGCAGGGCCATGATGTTGGACTGTAGGTGGGCTTCAGCAATGGAACAGGTAGCAGATGCAGAAATGTCTTCCATAAGGTGTCCCAAACTCAGAGCGAGTCCACGTAATCATGGAAATTATGTAATTGGGTATGTCAGAGCACGAGTTCCATTCCATCTGCCAGTGACAACCAACTATATTCATCTCTATATCTCAGTATTTATTTTATTTATTAGAGAAATATCAAATTCTGGCTAGAGATGAATTTCTTAAAGAAAAAATGTTCTTCAAATAACTGCATCTGAGTTGAATTGGTTTTGGAAGCTATTAATATTTGATACAAATTGCCTTTTGTTAATATTTTAAATCTATTGGATAAAATAATAGCAAATCTTGCATCCAAGCTTCATTTAATCTATGAGCTTTAGATGAGCAACAGTAGCATAATTTGAAGAATCGTTTGGAATTATTTTTCTATTCTGAAGCTTTTGTGGTAGTTCTTCAAAGGAATCCCTTATGAATAAATCAGATCAATTAATGGAACTCTAAGCAGAATTGTTTTAAGCTGTTCCATTAATTCCCTGCCATGCTGAGCATCTCATAATAATAAATGCAATTTGGAAAATGGACTTTCAGAGGAGATTCAGCAGGAACTGTTTACAAAGGATCATATGTCACAAATGTTAACGCCACAATCATATTAAAATTTCAAAATGAAATTTATAAATTTGGTTATACTAACATCATATAAAAGGAAATTAATTGTTTGTAAATGTGGTCTGTAAAAAGATTTGACAATTGCTCATGAAGTAGAATTTGTATCAAATCCAGCACAGGTGTAATGTGCCTAATATTTTCTCTTTAGTTTTTATAACTATTTATGTATATAAGTAATTTATTTCTTTGCAAACATTGCCTGGCTCCAGTATTTTAGAATTTCCTGTTTTTGTTTCATTTTCCAATATTTTGCTTTTACCTACACCAACCAATGTACTGCTTAGTCTAATGGAAGAGAACTTGGATAAACTTAAGTTTATGCATATTGTAACAGCAAATGCAAAATTTATATACACAATAAATTTATGACATTGACAATGATGGTTAAATAAAATTTTGTAGAGTTACTTTCAATCATTCATTTTTTAACAAAACTGTTTTTGGTGATGCTGATTAGTTATTTGGATGTAGTTGTAGAACTTAAAACTATATGTTGGAATAAGTTAGAGAAATATGATGTATTCTCTTAAAAACCACATTTGAAATAGACTGAATAGTCTTAAATACTAAAATTCAAAGGTGATACTGTGCTGTACTGTTCGATGTTCTATGTTTGATTCTGTGGATTAAGGGGGAGAAACAAGGTTCTGAAATAGTTAAATTATTTGGAATAGCACTGACAGAGAGAAGCACCATGAAATACATTCAGCAGCTAAATCTTTAGATGATTTTTCCATCATAACCTTACAGTGTTGAGTCTCCAGTTGCAATAAATGACTAAAACGAAAAATGTAGACAAGATCAAAGGTTTATTCAAGTATATACAGGGGAGAACGTTTCACACACCAAAGGTTCTCGACGTGACATGAGGCCACAACAATATTTGTACACACCTGAGTTTGGGTGAAAGCTAGCAGTTAACATAGTCATGTTCCATATGTTGCTGTTAGTCTTATCATGTGGGCTCCAGCTGATGTTTCCTCATTATCAACCATCAGACCTTCATTACCCTTATCTCTTCCTCATTGTCCTTGTTCCTATTTTTAACCTTATTAGATCCAACATTGTGAGTGCCTTTTTTTAAATGTTTTAACATTCATGGACATAACGACGGTTTGGCCTACAAGTGTATGTCATCAACCTGCAATTTTAATTGCTTCCTTTACACTGACTCACCTGTTTACTGAATAAACATATGGATTCAGTGAGCAAGGTTATTTTTTAAATGCAATAATTACAAGTCTCCAAGATTGTGAAATGGAGCTGAGCTTAAGACGTGTTGCGCAATTAATGATGTCACTTTAAAAGACTGACTTAAACACATACGGAACCAAGCGCAGCAGAGGAGATGGCACCATTCAATCAAATGCAAACATCATCGATTGATGCCATTTCTAGTTATTTGATGAACACTCAAAATAATAACATCAGCATCTTCATGCGGTGCCTTTACATCCAAAATGTTTTAAGGCACTTGACATAATAAATTACTTTTGCATTGCAACAGTTTTATATAGGTAAATTTAACCTTACCCAATGTCAACAAGTTCATCCTTTATGCAGGTGTGTTACTCTAAGAGAAACAGTATTCTGTTATTCGTAACTTTCCAAAAACGAGAGAGATGTCTACCAATTTTTATGCACTTTTTTTTGAGCACAACAATCTAAAAACCAATTGCTCTTAAAACAGAATATGCTGGAAACACTTAGCAGATCAAGCTTCATCTGTAGAGAAAGAAACAGGCTTAATATTTCAGGTCACGCAAGCCCTTTGTTGGAACAGTGTGTCTATGGGATTTTAAGACCATAAGTTAAAGGAGCAGAATTAGGCCATCTGTCCCATCAAGACTGTGTGGCCATTTCATCATGACTGATCCAATTTTCCTCTCAGCCCCAATCTCCTGCCTTCTCCCCATATTCCTTCATGCCCTGACCAATCAAGAATCAATCAAACTCTGTCTTAAGTATACATAAAAGACTTGGCCTCCACAGCTGCCCGTGGCAAAGAATTCCACAGATTCACCACTCTCTGGCTAAAGAAATTTCTCCTCATCTCCATTCTAAAAGGACACCCCTCTATTCTGAGGCCGTGTCCTCTGGTCCTGATCTCTCCCACCATAGGAAACATCCTCTCCACTAGATCAAGGCCTTTCACAATTCGATAGGTTTCAATAAAGTCACGTCTCATTCTTCTGAATTCCAATGAATAGTGGCCCAGAACCATCAAACGCTCTTCATATGACAAACCATTCAACCCTGCAATTATTTTTGTGAACCTCCTTAGAACCCTTTCCAGTTTCAGTACATCCTTTCTAAGATAAGGGGCCCAAAACTGCTCACAGTACTCCAAGTGAGGCCTCACCAGTGCTTTATAAAGTCTCAACATTACAACCTTACTTTTATATTCAAATCCTCTTGAGAAGAATGCTAACATTGCATTTGCATTCCTCACCACAGTCTCAACCTGTAAATTAACCTAGAGGGAATCCCACACAAGGACTTCCAAGTCCCTTTGCAACTTAGTTTTTTGTATGTTCTTGCTATTTACCCTTTCATTTCTCCTACAAAGATGCATGATCATACTCTAACCAGCACTGTATTCCATCTGCCATTTCTTTGCCCATTCTCCTAATCTGTCTAAGTCCTTCTGTAGCCTCCCTATTTCCTCAGAACTACCTGCCCCTCCACCTATCGTCATATCATCTGCAAACTTTGCAGTAAATCCATCAAGTCCATCATCCAAATCATTGACATAAAAAGTAGAAATAATCAGTCCCAACACATGCTCCACTAGTCACCAGCAGCCAAACAGAAAAGGCTCCCTTTATTTCTGCTCTGTGCTTCCTGCCAAACAGCAATTGCATTATCCATGCTAGAATCTATCCTGTAGTACCATTGGCTTGTAGCTTATAAAGCAGCCATATGTGTGGCACCTTGTCAAAGGCCTTCTGAAAATCCAAGTACGGAACATCAACCGATTCTCCTTTGTTTATCCTGCTTCTTATTTCTTCAAAGCATTCCAGACAAGATTTTCCCTTGAGGAAACCATGCTGATTAGAGCCTAATTTATCACGTGCCTCCAAGTACCCTGAGACCTCATCCTTAATAATCATGTTCCCAACCATTGAGGTCAGACTAGCAGGCCTATAGTTTCCTTTCATCTGCCATCTGCAGAGTGACATTTGTAATTTTCCATATTCTGGCACCATTCAAGAACTTAGTAATGCTTGAAAGATCATTACGAATGCCTCCACAATTTCTTCAGCCACCTCCTTCAGAACTCTAGGATGCACCAGCTGGTCTATGTGACTTCTCCACCTTCAGACCTTTCAGTTTCCCAAGAACCTTCTCTCTAGTAATGGTAACCTCGCACACTTCATGCCCCCTGACACCTGGAACTTCCACCATACTGTTAGTGTCTTCCATAGTGAAGACTGATGCAGAATAGTTATTCAGTTCGTTCACTATTTCATTGACCACCCCCACCCCCATTACCACCCCTCCAGCATCGTTTTCTGGCAGTCTGACATCTACTCTCACCTCTCTCTTGTACATCGTGTATCTGAAGAAGCTTTTGGTATCCTCTTTGTTATGCACCAGCAGAAATGGATATGAAACTGAGTCAGGTTTTTATAAATAAACAATGAAATTTATTAGCTTCTACTCAAAAACATCGAAAAATAAGTGAACGACTAACTTAAATGGAAGTCAATGGTGTTATGCGTCTATAGTTATCAAACAGTCGAACTTAAGGACAATTCTTAACAGATGTTACTTAAGCACAGTCTTAAGGTGGTAGTTTAACAAGTCCATATGATTTATACAGTCATTAAGGAGAGACTTCCCCCAAAACAACGATTCCTTCGAAGTAATGACGAATCTGCCGATCACAGCCAAGAGATGCCTTGTCCAAAGAAATCACAAATAAATAAAGTGCCCTAAAGGAACTGACCTTTTGGCTGGAGGGTGGTCACTGCACAAACCTTCCTGACCTTGCAGGGGTTTAACTCAAATGTGCATGCCACAATTCCTGAAGGAAAATTCAAAAAGGTCGATCATTCCCAAGATGCTGAATGACATTAACTTTACCCAATCCTTTGTGTTCGGATAACACTGGTAATGTCTTCACTCTCTGATACTGAACTGTAAGGGGAAAATAAACGTGCAACAAACAAAACCGGTGGCGTCTCCAAAACATCCGACCGACAACAACAACGTTGCACCAAAAATAAAAATGAGAACTGCGGGCTTTTCTTTTATACCACACCATGATGTGACATCACATCACTCCGCTATCATGAGACAATTACATCATGCCCATCACGAGATAATGACCTAATGCTCACAAGATAATTAATTCAAGCTCACGGGATATGTAACACCTTCAATATTATTGGCTAGCTTACTTTCATATTTCATCTGTCCCTTATTAATGATTCTTTTATTTGCCTTCTGTTGATATTTAAAAGCTTCCCAATACTCTAACTTCCCACTAATTTTTGCTCTATTATATGCCCTCTCTTTGGCTGTTACGTTGGCTTTGACTTCTCTTGTTAGCCATGGTTGTGTCATCTTTGGAATATTTCTTCCTTGTTAGGATGTATATACTCTGTACCTTATGAATTGCTTCTAGAAATTCCAGCTCTGCTGTCATCCTTGCTAGTATTCTTTTCTAATCAATTGTGGCCAACTCCTCTCTCATACTGATACATCAGACTTCAGTTTCTCCTTCTCAAATTTCAGGGTGAATTCAATCATATTATGATCACTTTTCCCTTAAGGGTTCATTTACCTTTAGCTCATGAATCACTTTTGGTTCATTGCACAACACCCAATCCACAATAGCTAATCCTCTCCTGGGCTCAACCATGAGCTGCTCTCGAAAGCCATCCCATAGGCACTCTAGAAATTTCCCCTCCTGTAATCCAGCACCAGCCTGCTTTTCCCAATCTACCTGCATATTGAAGTTGTCCTTGACTATTGTAACATTGCCCTTTTGGCAAGCATTTTTTATCTCCCAGTGTAATTTGTAGGCCACATCCTTACTACTGATTGGGAGTCTATAAACAATTCCTATCAGGGTGTGTTTAATCCTTGCAGTTCCTTAGCTCTATCCACAGTGACTCAACACCTTTCGACCCATATGTCACCTCTTTCTAATGATTTGATTTCATACATTACCAACAGAGCAACACAGCCCCCTCAACCTTTCTGCCTGTCCTTTTGATGCAATGCGTATCCTTGGACATTATACACCCAGATATAATCTTTCAGCCATGATTTTTTGTGCTTTTATTTCAGCTAATTTTGATTATCAGCAACTTCTTTGAAGATGACCTCAGCATTTGTATGCTTATTGTAACCACTGGGATAGCATATGGAATTTTGGTTGACGTTTTATCTACACTCTGAGAATAAGAGCAAGAGGACAACTAAGGAGAGGTTAGGAACTCTTAACAATAATGGAGGGAATATGTACCTAGAGGGTGGTGGGTATGAGTGAAATCCCAAATAAGGACTTTGCACCAATATTTACCAAAGAGAACATTGTGGTCTCTGAAGGTTCTCAGTCATCCAGGTCATTGTGTATTGAGCAGTAGTAAATCAAGGCAACTGGACTTGCTGTGTTTTCTAGGAGACATTTCACCACTCATCCAAGAGGTTTCTTCAGTTCTGATCCATGATGGGTAGTTTTCCAGTTTATAAACTCTGTGGATTGTTTAAATATATAACAATCACATGAGGGTCATTAAAAGTTGTAGAGGTAATGAGAGGGTCATTAGTCTTATCTTTGCATGAATGGGGGTGTGAACTGTTGTGGAGATGCTGGGGTAGAGGTGTTTGGACTGCATTGTAACTAGCTGATGTGTGGTGTCATACCACACCACCTCTGTTCAGGGATAGGTTTCCAGTTTGACAAAGATGGCTTCCTTAACCCCTCTTTCAAACCACCTGTCATCCCTGCCCAAAATGTGCACATTGTTATCATCCAAGTCCCTTGTCCTTTAGGTGTGAATATACAGCCGAGTCTAGACCTGAGGTGTTAACTCCTATATTTGGCCATATGTTTGTGATGTAGGTGTTCTGTCTCGCCGATACACAGATCTGTGCAGTTCTGATTGCATTAGATAGCATATACAATATTGCTCTGTTTATGTTTGTGTGTAGGATCCTTGGGGTGGACAAGTTTCTGTCTGAGTGTATTTGTAGGTTTGAAGAACACAGAGATTAATGTAGTATATCCAAAACGTAAGGTAGCGTATGTTGACTGCCCAGTAGTAAAACCTAAAATTGGGTAGGGCTAATCCCCCATTTTTTTTTAGCTTTCTGAAGATGAACTTTGTTTAATTGGGGGGTTTTATTCTTCCATAAGACTGTCCGGTTTGGGTTTCTTCAGAAGTTAATTCTGTTAATAAATTTTCTATTATTTCTCTTGGTTGTTCAATTCCTCTATCCTTAAGTAATTTAACTGATAATTTTGTAGTTAAACATTCTTTGAGGATTTGGTTACAATTTAGAAAATTCTTTGGGTTAGTTGGTTTTTCACTCCCTAGTCCCATTTTTTCTAATTATTTTTTTAAACCTTCTTTGACTGATGTGGTTTTTAAAGAGTGGAACAGTCTAGGTATTAAATATTTTCAGGATCTGTTTGTTGGAGATAGTCTTTCCTCATTTGATCAACTATCTATTAAATATAATCTTCGTAAAGCTCACTTTTTTAGATACTTACAAATTAGAGACTTCTTGTGTTCTCAAGTTTATACATTTCTTAAATGTCCAGATAAGAATTTAATTGATACAATTTTTACTTTGAAACCTTTTCATAATGGATCTATTTCTAATATTTATAATATGTTGTTGGCATTGAGAAACATTCCATTAGACAAAATTAAAAACCTCTGGGAACATGACCTACAGATTTCAATTGATGGGGATACTTGGAATGAAATTTTTAAACTTGTTCACACCCCTTCGTTATGTGCGCATCACTCTCTTTTACAATTTAAAGTGATTCATAAAGTTTATATGACTAAAGATAAGCTCTCTCGTTTTTACTCAGATTTTTCTCCATACTGTAATAGATGTAATGTCGAAGAGGCCTCTCAAATTCATATGTTTTGGTCCTGCCCACGGCTTGATAAATTTTGGAAAGAAGTATTTCAAACTTTCTCGGAGCTTTTTAAAGGAAACTTTAAACTCAATCCTCTGACTGCCTTGTTTGGCATTGTTGGAGGAAATGATTTTACTCTTAAGCCGAATGATTTGCATATTTTGGCTTTTATTTCTCTTTTAGCTAGAAGAGTTTTGTTGCTTAAATGGAAAGATGTTGCTCCACCTGCTCATGCCCATTGGTTGATTGATGTTATGTCGTGTTTAAATCTAGAGAAGATTAGGTGTTCTATTTCTATACCGAGACAAGATTTTTTTACATTATGGGGACCTTTTTGGAACTACTTTCACAATTTTTGATTTGGTCAGCAATGATGATGGCTATTATATGTTCGAATTTACGACTGTATGTCAGAGACTTTTTTTCTTTTCTTTTAACCAAATAGCTTTTTTTTCTCTCCTTTTTTATCTGTTTAGTTATGGGGTTTTGATTTTGCTTTAGATTAGAATGAAATATACTTTTTCAATATTATAGTTAATTTACTATACATCATTATGGGGCAATTCAATCTTGTTTCTGTTTCCATAATATCATAATGTATTTTGTATTTGTCTATGCAAGTAATTAATAAAAATATTGAAAAAGAAAAGAAAAAAAAGAGATTTGGTCTTTTTTGAAAATCCTTCTGAGATTTTCTGAAACTCCAGCTACATATGGGATGACTATGTTTTTCCACCTACTTTACTCCTTACCTCTGTCCGTTGGGCTGATGTCCCTGCTGGTTTTTGTTGCTGTCTTGGTGAAGGCTCAGTCAGAGTAGCCATCATATTTCAATGCTTCTCTCAAATACTTGCGCTCTTTATCTTTTGCTGTAATGTTGGTGGGCACATTCTCAGCACGGTGATGTAGTGTCTGATAACCCCAAACTTACGTTCAAATAGATCATGAGTGTGAAATTATAGGTACTGATCTGTGTGGGTTGGTTTCCTGCAAAATCCAATACCTAATTGTCCATTTTCTTTGATAAGTACTGCATAGTCTAAAAAGCCAGTCTATTATTCTTGACGTTTTCTCGTGTAAATTTATCCACCGAGTTGACGTGAAAGTTTGCACCTCATGGATTTTGATCTTGAACCAGGTGTCATCCACAAATCTGAACCAATAACTGGAAGTTTATAGGAAACCTTAACATTACAAGGGGAATAGATATAGTTGACAGCCAGTATTCATTTTTTCCCAGTGTCAGGGTGTCTAATAATAGAGTGCATTCATATATTTAAGATGGTGGGGGTAGATTCAGAAAAGATGTGTGTAGCATGGTTTTTTTCACACAAAGTGTGTTGAATGCCTGGAATACAGTATCAATAGTGGTAGTGCAGGCAAATATGATTGACGCATTTATGAGGCTCTTAGATAGGTGCATGAATATGCAGAGTATGGAGGGATTATGGACCTTCTGTTGGCAGAACGGACTAGTTCAGATAAGCGTTGTACTACTCGTTTAAATAGTTCTGCACATCATTGTGGCTGAAGAGCCTGTTCCTTATTGTTCTATATTCTATGATGGTTAACGTTCAATTAAATATACTGTTTAGTATTGAATATCAAAGTATAAATAGGATTAAAGAGATACTAAATTAAGTGTAGAACACAAGAGATCTCTGTTGTAAGTAGGTTAAAAATAATGGGACAGTTGAGAACTCCTGTATATTCTGCAATTACTATGCCTTGTGGGAACTTCAAACTTCATGTGCCCTACATATCCATGTGTTTAGGAGAAATCTGTACTTATTCATATTCAAATTATGAGCTTGAATATTCACAGTCACTGAAGAGCAAATGGAAGCCTGAGAATTTCCTGGAGCACTTGTAACAGGAGAAAGTCACTCTGTGGTTATAGAGAGTTCATTGCAAGAGAAGCCAGGTGGAAAACCTGCAAGGCAGCAAGAAATGAACCACACAGGAATCATTTTACACCATAAAAGGGTCAAATCTGATATAAATGCTGATGCCCGATATAGTTCAGACGTAGTACCCTGCCGCAACGGAGGTCTTGTCACTAGGACAGTGACCTCTTTCCTGCACTATTTATTGTTTACCTGTGCTGCACTTTACTACATGCATTTTGAATGATATTTTACTAACTTATTTATAGTATAATATTTCGGTTTATGCACTGTGAGTGATAAATGTGTGAATGCACCGAGGTCTGGAAAAACATTGTTTCGTTTGGTTGTATAAATATATGTACAGTCTGGTGACAATAAAGTTGAATTTGAATTTGAACTATATAGTAATTAGATGCACAAGGCCAGCATAGCAAAATAAGGAGGTCTTGTGATGATAAGGGATTTATTAATTGGAGATCTTGCTGGATTTTTCTGTGAGTCATTTCCTTCCAAAGTGTACCATGACTTCTGTTTTTTTCCTCTCTTCACCCCCACCCATTTCCACTCTCAAAGTTGAACAATCTCTGTGATATTCTTTACCTTGGCACTAGAGTTTTATACTGCTTGTGGGGCTAGCTGCAGAAATAAGGTTGCACTTCCAAAGAACTGCACCAACATTCTCATGGGAAGGACAAATTAGAAATTCCAGAGAGAATGAAAATAACAGAGTAAAAAATGTTGAAAGAATTACACACTGTTCGTTGCTTATGCTATCTCAGAATAAGACCATAAGACATCGGAGCAGAGTTAGGCCATTCAGCCCATCGAGTTTGCTCCGCTATTCCATCATGGCAGTTCTTGGAACCCACTCAACCCCATATACCTGCCTCCTCACTATAACCTTTGATGCCCTGACCGATCAGGAAACGATCAACTTTCACCTTAAATATACACATGGACTTAGCCTCCACTGCAATCTGTGGCAGATTTACTACTCTCTGGCAAAAAAAAAGTTCCTCCTTACCTCTGTTCTAAAGAGTCACCCCTCAATTTTGAGGCTGTGCCCTCTAGTTCTGGACACCCCTACCATAGGAAGCATCCTCTCCACATTCACCTTATCTAGCCCTTTCAACGTTCAGTAGGTTTCATTTAGATCCCCCCTGCATTCTCCTAAGCTGCCTAACACTCCTCATATGTTAACCCATTCATTCCTAAAATCATCCTCGTGAACCTCCTCTGGATTTTCTCCAATGACAGAACATCCTTTCTGAGATATGGGGCCCAAAGCTGTTGACAGTACTCTAAGTGTGGCCTATTTAGTACCTTATAAAGTCTCAGCATTATCTCCTTGCTTTTATATTCTATTCCACTTGAAATAAATGCCAACATTGCATTTGCCTTCTTTACCACAGACTTAACCTGTGAATTAACCTCCTGGGAATCTTGCACGAGGACTCCTAAGTCCATTTGCACCTTTGCTATTTGAACTTCCTCCCCATTTAGATAATAGTTTGCACTATTGTTCCTTTAACCAAAATGCATTAAAGGTTGCTCCCCTTCTACCTGAAGGTAGAGCATTCCTATGAAACCGTTCGTAAGCCAAAATGGCATAAAGCAAAGAAGCAATTACCATTAATTTATATGGGAAAAATTTTTGAGCATTCCCAGACCCAAAAAAATAACCTACCAAATCATGCCAAATAGCACATAAAACCTAAAATAGCACTAACATATAGTAAAAGCAGGAATGATATGATAAATACACAACCTATATAAAGTAGAAATAATGTATGTACAGTGTAGTTTCACTTAACAGAATCGAGAAGATTTAGCCAAAACCGATTTGTACAAAAAAAATCGGCACGTACATGCAAACGCACGCACCTGCCTGTGCAAGGCTTCATGGTCATAGTAGTCTTTCTCGGGCTAAACACAAGTTTAAAGCGAAAATCCTCCTTTAGTTAGCGAAAACTGGTAATAATGTAGGTCTTTCGTAAAAGTGAAGTGGCGTAAAGCGAACGTTCGTAAAGCGGGAAGACACCTGTATCATACATTTCCCAAGACTATATTCCATCTGCCACTTTTTTGCCCATTCTTCAAATTTGTCTGTCTTGCTGCAATCACATTGCTTCCTTAGCACTACCTACCCCTCCACCAATCTTCGTATCATCCGCAAACTTTATCTAAATCTTTGACAAGCAATGTGAAAAGCAGCAGTCCCAATACTGACCCCTGAGGAACAACACTAATAATTGGCAGCCAACCAGAAACGGCCCCCTTTATTTCCACTCACTGCCTCCTGCCTGTCAGCTATTCCACTATCCATGCCAGTACCTTTGCTGTAAAGCCATAGGATTTTATCTTGCTAAGCAGTCTTATGTGTGGCAGCTTATCAAACGCCTTCTGAAGATCCAAGTAAATGACATCCACTCCCCCTCCTTTGTCCACCTTGCTTGTTACTTCCTCGAAGAACTCTTAACAGATTTGTTAGGCAACATTTCCCTTCACAGAATCCATGCTGACTTTGACTTATTTTATCTTTAGTCTCCAAGTACCTTGAAACCTCATCCTTAATAATAGACTCTAACACTGGCCCAACCATTGAGGTTAAGCTAACTGGCCTATAATTTCCTTTGTTTTGCCTTCCTCCCTTCGTAACTAGTGAGATGATATTTGCAATCTTCCAATCCTCCTGGACCATGCCAGGATCAAGTAATTCTTGAAAGATCATGACCAATGCATCTGTTGTCTCTTCAGCAACCTCTCACAGGACTCTGGAATGTAGTACATCTGGCCCCAAGTGACTTATCCACATTAAGAACTTTGAGTTTGCCTAGCACCTTTTCTTTTGTAATAGTAATGGCATTCGCTCCTGCTCCCTGAGACTCAAGGACCTCTGGCACACTGCTAGTGTCTTCTACATTGAAGACAGATACAAAGTACCCATTAATTTCATCTGCTATTTCTTTGTCCCCCATTACTATCTCACCAGCATCATCTTCCAATGGTCCAATACCAACTCATACCTCCCTCTTACTCCTTATATAATTGAAAAATCTTTTGGTATCCTGCTTTATATTATTGTCTAGTCTGCCCTCATATTTAATATTTTCCCTTCTTATAGCTTTTTTAGATGCCTTTTGTTGGATTTTAAAAGCTTCCCGATCATCAAACTTCCCACTCACTTTTTCTACTTTACATGCCCTTTCCTTGGCTTTTATCCAGTCCTTAAGTTCCCTTGTCAGCTATGGTTGCCTACCCCTTTCATTCGAGAACTTCTTCCTCTGTGGGATATAACTATTCCCAGAAACTTCAGCCGTCTCTGCTCAGCCATCATCCCTGCCAGTATACTCCTCCAAACCACCTGGGCAAGCTCCTCTCTCATGCCTCTGTAATTCCCTTTGTTCCATTTTGATACAGATACATCTGTCTTATGCTTCTCTCTCACAAATAAAACTGTAAAGGATAAATTGGATGAAATTATCTGGTTAGTATACAAAGGAAATTCCTTCATCAATCTATAGTGGAAAGACATGATAATATTGAAAACATTCAACAAATCAGACTGTACCAGTAGAGGGAAAAAAATCAATGTTTCAGGTCAAACATCCCTCTATAAGGAATAAAGAAACAATGCTGGATCTTGTAAAGCATAAGTTAGTGGATTTTTGGGGGGAAACAATCATTAGAGCTTGGGTTTGATTTTTTTTCTGATAATACATGCAATTCAGATTGGACTGTGCTTTGTGAAATGACTGAATACTAATTAGGTTAGGGTCATTTCATCAGCAGTTGAGATAACATCCTCAGTGTGCAGTTGTTGGTGTTTCTCTCTGGGAATGCACACATTTATATGGGGCCCCATTTGCTGGCCTTAGCCCTCCATACCAGACAGTGATGCAGCCTGTCAGAATGCTCTCCACAGTACAACTATAGAAGTTTTTGATGTATTTCTTGACATGCCAAATCTCTTCAAACTCCTAATAAAGTATAGCCACTTCTTGCTTTCTTCATAACTACATCGATATGTTGGGACCAGATTAGATCCTCAGAGATCTTGACACCCAGGAACTTAAAGCTGCTCACTCTGTCCACTTCTGATCCCTCTATGAGGATTGGTATGTGTTCCTTCGTCTTACCCCTCCTGAAGTCCACAATCAGCTCTTTTGTCTACACAGTAGCTTAAAAAAAGACAAGCTACCGTTTAACTATGGAACAAATTATATATTTAAATAAAACACAAAATAAAGTAGATCACTGTCAATACTAGTACTATAAAAATATGTATTAGTTGCTGATAGTTATCAACAGAGGAATTCATCCAATGTATGCTGCCATTTTCATTTTGATCAACTATGAATGAATAAAATCAGTGCAGAACCTAGTGCCTTCATACAATGCATTAAACAATTGCATTCTCCAAATCTTCATTTTCATTGTACCATTCAAGATGATTGACAATACCTTCAAAATCTTTGTTGTTCCTAACATGTTGAAGTAGTGAAATCATTTTATTTTTACTCCTGTCCATTTTGTCTTGGCATCTCCATGCCTGAACGGTTGAAACTACAGTGAGCAAAACAGATCCAAATTGTCTTACTGGTTATTTCTTGCCAAATATCAGTGATTATAATCACTTTTTTTAAGACAATCACGTGCAACTGACACTATTTAAAAACTCTTCGCTCTAAGCACTGTGTAGTATCCAACAGCCACACAAATGCACATGACTGATGCTAGTTAAAAACTGTTCAGCAACAGTGTCCTGTCGCAATTAAGTGGCATAGTGTCTCAAATAAGCAATGGGAATCGGTATTATCTCAATTAATTGTTGTGCTTCTTCTTCTTCTTCTACTTCTGGCAGTTTAGATGCATCTAGGCGTATTATTGCCCTCCGCAGGATGTATAATTAATTATAGAATTTCAGGGAACTCAAATTCTCAAATATAACCTAGTCTCACGTATAAACTGTCACGTGGTTTCCAAATAATTGCATTGCCTCAAATCACATTAATTTCATTTGAATCATTTGTAAAACTAATAGCTTCTTGTTTGAGAATATTCATTATCGCATGCTTAACATTTAAAATTGCTGTTTTCCAAGTCTATCTGCTATTTCTAAGTTTTCCTTTTCTTGAATCAAGCCTGTAGTTGTTTATTGAGATCTTGAAGTTCTTCCTCAGTTATTTCCATGGCATTTTATAATCTGAATGTAGATAATTCACTTTGCAACAAATTCCTTTTTCCTTTTGTAACTTTGGAATAAGTACCTCCATTTTTAATCTGTTTCCCATGTCACTGAATTTTTGACAACAAGCATCTTTTTCAGAAACCCGTCTCCTTTAAATGCAGTACTGTTTTGTCCAATCTCTTTCCAACTCACAGTTGTTCTTATTGAGTACTTCTATTTGTTAATGGAGTTCTGCACATTTACCCTGGGTTTCAACCATGTTTCTTGTAAACATAAAATCTGAGGTTTTTTCCTTAAATTCTGATACGTACTTCATAAATTCTTGATCATTTGCGATAAGACTCCTTGCATTCCTTTGTGACATATATATATATACAGCCATTAATTTCCCGCCTCTCCTGCCTGTGAACTGTTTATTCAGCATATCTTTGACTGCTTCCCACCTAAGCCCTGTTATACCAGGATACTCTTCTGCAGACTTGACTATAATTTAAATTTTTTCAGTTCTTTTGTCAGTTTGCAATGTACAGTTAATTGCATCTACCATAAACAGTATGAAATCCTTCTTACTCATAATTAGTGTATCCTTATTTATCATATTACAGCCCTCACAGTTCACCGATTTATTACTCCCTGTATTTGTTTGCTTGATAGCCTTCTCTTTTCCAGCAAATGCTTTCACTGCCTCTACGTAACTGATCCTTTGAGTTACCTTTACATATTATATCTCAGCTTCTTTCTTGCTAATAACACACCCTTGATCAGCTGCAATGTGTTCCTCACCACAACTGCAGCATTTCAGCCTAGCTCCTGCTTCACATTTCCCATATTCATGTTCTCCAGTGCATCTTCCACATCTTTGTTTCCCTCTGCAGACTGCCGCAATACGCCCGAATTTTTGACATTTAAAGCATCTTAAAGGCGGTGGTATATATAATCTGACCTCATAACACATATTCCCTAAATAAACATTAGTCGGCAATCTCTCTTCATCAAAGTTAATCATAACCGATAAACTATCACACTTTTTCCTGTTTCTTGTAGCTTTCAAATGCTTGGCCTCAATAATTTTTGCTCCTTTTATGTTCTGTTTAACCTCGTCCATAGTAACTTTTGTTGGTATCCCCGAAATAACTCCTCTAGTCCACTTTCTATTGTTGGGTATTGAGCATTGCACTTTTTTGCTATTTATTTTATTTAATCTTATCACTTTGCCTTGTTGAGCACAATCCTGACAAATCACTAATAGTGATCCATTTCGTAAAATCTTTGCTCTTTTGACTTCACCTATAAATTTGTTAATTATCTTCGTCAAATGAATCGCGTTCCATTCACCAAAAGACGCTCCGTCTTCACTCAGTTTTATAATTGCTTTAATCTCATCTTCTTCCCATTGTTTTGCTATCCTATTTTGTTTGTCTCCTGACTGCTCAGAGTTTGACATCTTATACCTCTGTTTTCTTTTCTTACTCTTTCCACTCCGTTCCTCTATCTCACAATGTCCATCTCTAACTCACTTCCACTATCCGTTGACCAGCAGTACATCCTGCAGGATATTCTCTTTATCAACTTAGCAGTTGTGGCCTCCCTACTCGTCTTCTCTTCAGCAGTTCCGCCCACGATTGGCACTCCGGTCTGGCTCGAATTGTTGATGAAAACAAGCGACAATGCTGCTCTCCGTTCCTCGCTGCCCGCAATGTGCAGGCTCGGTACGCCACAATTCGGCTATATTCGTTCATTTTGCCTGCTCGTCTCAACTGAACTCAACTCCGACTCCACTCAAACTCAACTTCCTGGATCCGTTGGCTATTATCTCAATTAATTGTTGTGCTTTTAAGAGTTGTCCTAAATAAGCGGCTGCCCCAATTAGCCGTTGGTCCAATTAACTGAAATCCACTGCATGTTCAATTTAATATCATTAGAGGAGAAAGACAAATATAGTTTATGCTTAGTCATTCCTTAATTAGAAAATAAATTGTTAAGGAATTTGGCTCAGTGGATTGGAATAAAAAAGGGGTTCAAGCATAGAGTGAATGCTGAGTTCAAAGTAATAGAGATTAAAAGAAAATAAGTACTGCAGTTTATGTTACATTTATGGATTATCAAAAAGTATTTTCCAAGTATGACATTCTCAGTGAAATCTAATCTTGTGTTATTAAAATAAACGGTTGTAGCTTCAATTCTGAATTGGCAAAGATATAAAAAATAGGTTGATGGTGAACAGTTATTTCTAAGGCTGGAGGAAAGTGTTCTCCAGGTATCACTATTAGAACCATTATATATTTCAGATGTACTGACAGCGAATACAGAACATGGTTTGAATTTTTTTCAAGTGATATAGCATTGAAATACAGTGAACGCAGAAAAATCGGTTGTATCTGGCTTTAGACTGCTGAAGTCTGCAATACACTAGGAGCAGCTCTAGTGGTGCCATACAAAAGATAAATGGATAAATCCTGAAGGGTAAATGCTTACAGCACAATGAGGAAAGTGCATCAAGTGGGATTAATTGGATAAATTCTTTCTGTGTTAAATCATCCTCTGGTTTTAAAAAGGTATTTGGTGCCTAGAACAGAACCAGCAAAATCAGCATATAATATACACAAGGGAGGCAGTTTTATAAAGCAGGCATATTTTTGCTTAAAATGCATTGGCATCAGCAGGATGTTCAAATATACTTGCATTTCCGATCTCCATATTATTGGTTTTTGGAAGCTCCCACCTGCTTTAAAAGGGCCACAATCATACCAGTGCCCAAGAAGAGCTGCCTTAATGACTATCATCCAGTAGCAGTCACATCTACTGTGATGAAATGTTTTGAGAAGTTGGTTATGACTAGTATCAACTCCTACCTAAGCAAGCACTTGGACCCACTGAGATTTGCCTGTCATTACAATAGGTCCACAGGGGATGCAATCTCATGGCTCTTTACACAGCCTTGAATCACCTGGACAATACTAACAGCTACTTCAGGCTGCTGTTTATAGACTACATTTCATAGAAACATGGAAACATAGAAAATAGGTGCAGGAGTAGGCCATTCGGCCTTTCGAGCCTGCACCGCCATTTATTATGATCATGGCTGATCATCCAACTCAGAACCCCGCCCCAGCCTTCCCTCCATACCCCCTGATCTCCGTAGCCACAAGGGCCATATCTAACTCCCTCTTAAATATAGCCAATGAACTGGCCTCAACTGTTTCCTGTGGCAGAGAATTCCACAGATTCACCACTCTCTGTGTGAAGAAGTTTTTTCTAATCTCAGTCCTAAAAGGCTTCCCCTTTATCCTCAAACTGTGACCCCTTGTTCTGGACTTCCCCAACATCGGGAACAATCTTCCTGCATCTAGCCTGTCCAATCCCTTTAGGATTTTATACGTTTCAATCAGATCCCCCCTCAATCTTCTAAATTCCAACGAGTACAAGCCCAGTTCATCCAGTCTTTCTTCATATGAAAGTCCTGCCATCCCAGGAATCAATCTGGTGAACCTTCTTTGTACTCCCTCTATGGCAAGGATGTCTTTCCTCAGATTAGGGGACCAAAACTGCACACAGTACTCCAGGTGTGGTCTCACCAAGGCCTTGTACAACTGCAGTAGTACCTCCCTGCTCCTGTACTCGAATCCTCTCGCTATAAATGCCAGCATACCATTCACCTTTTTCACCACCTGCTGTACCTGCATGCCCACTTTCAATGACTGGTGTATAATGACACCCAGGTCTCGTTGCACCTCCCCTTTTCCTAATCAGCCACCATTCAGATAATAATCTGTTTTCCTATTTTTCAGTGTTTAACACAATCGTTCCCACAGTTCTGATCAAAAAGCTCCAGAACATGGGCCTCTGTACCTCCCTCTGAAATTGGATCCTCAACTTCTTCACCTGAAGACCACAGTCTGTGCAGCTCAGAAATAACATCTCCACATTGCTGATAATCAACACTGGCATACCTCAAGGATGTGTGCTTAGTCCACTGCTCTATTCTCTCTACACCTATGACTATATGGCTGGGCACAGCTCAAATGCCATCTATAAGTTTGCAGACAGCAAATTGTTGGCAGAATTTCAGATGATGCTGAGAAGACATACAGGAGAAAGATAGATCAGCTGGCTGAGTGGTGGTGCAGCACCAATCTTGCACTCATTGTCAGTGAGTTCAAAAACTTGATTGTGGACTCAGAAATGGTAAGGCAAGGGAACACACACCAGTCCTCATTGAGGAATCGGAAGTGGAAAGGGTGATGAATGTCAAGTTCCTGGGTGTCAACATCTCTTGGGATCTATTCTGGCCCCAACATATTGGTGCAGTTACAAAGAAGGTACGGCAGCAGCTACATTTCATTAGGAGTTTATAAGATTTGGTATGGCACCAAAGACACTCAGAAGTTTCTCCTGATGTAACACGGAGAGCATTCTAACTGGCTGCATCACCATCTGGTATGCTGTGGAGGGAGGGCACTGTTCAGGATTGAAATAAGCTGCAAAAAGTTGTAAACAAAGTCAGCTACATGATGGGTGCTAGCCTTCCCAGCATCAGAGGACATCTTCAAGGAGCGATGTCTCATAAAGGCGGCATCCATCATCAAATACCCCCATCACACAGGACATGGCCTCTTCTCATTGCTGCCGTTAGGGAGCAGATACAGCAGCCCCTACCATCAGATTTCTGATTGGACATTGAACCCATAAACACTACCTTCCTACTTTCTTTCTCGTTTCACACTATTTATTTAATTTAACTTCTTAAATGTATGTACATATTAGTGTAATTCACAGTTTTTATTATTATTTAGGGCAATGTACTACTGTTGCATAACAACTAATTTCATGATAAATGCTGGTAATATTAAACCTGATTCTGATTCTGAATTGCTTTAAAACCACAGCTTTAATTTTGTAAGATTGTGATTCCAGCCTTAGATGAAGACAGAGCAATAAAGAAATGTGTTGATGTGAAACATCTTTGATTTCAAATACACTATTGTGATTTATTGATTATTTTAATTGGCTGTATTGTAAGCCATCATTCTAAACTATCATAAAGAATTAGTATAAAAATTATGTCTCCATTCACCAGATAACATTTTTATACTTGTCACCTTACTCAATCTTCATTACTGTAATCATATTCAATATTTAAATTATTAAACTCTGTTCATTTTCAAATAACAGTCAGATATCGAGCATGAAGTTCAAAATCTTTAAAAGCTGCTCTTTCTAAGTACAGGCAGACTTGATTTTAATGATTATGAACTTTCTTGGAGTTTGGCTTAATTTACTAGGCTTCTCTGTTGTTCCTTAGCTATTCACTGTGCCACGTATTAGACTGGAGTACCTAAGACTCTGACCCATTGCTGAAACCTAATTGGAGTCAAATGGTGGAATCAAAAGATAGTGGGTTTCTACAGCATTGCACTGGGAACCTCCCTTGACTCTAAAACCCATTTATTTTCTTTGGAATGAATGGGGTTTCCTACCCTGGAGATTATAAGTACTTTGTTATTTTCCTTAATTTAAAATTCAATGTACCTTAATTAATTTGTATGTCAATGTTCATTTTTCAAATAGTTATGGCACACACCATTAAAAGTCTGTATGAATTTTTTTTTAATTGTTTTGAAAATCCTCATCACTTTGACAAAAGGCAACACTCCACTCCCTTCCTTGAGTTCAGTCAGTAGTTGTCAGGATGCTCCAGCTGGAGCCTCACAACTCACTAGATACCTTCTACCTTGGGACTTACAACTTTATCAGTCCTTCCTTTTAGCTCAGTTAAATGTGGATTGGTGGGGACTGTTTTCTTGCATGTGAGGTATCAGACTACCTGTTAGTAGTCTATTATCTCTGATCATAGTTTCAGTAGCAGTTCATTACCAGCTTCCAGAGAAAAAGAGATGTAATTTTTTGGACTATTTATTAAAAAAAAAGATTTTTTTTCTCCTATAAGTATGAGTCTCCTTTAATTTTCTCCTCTTCCGTATTATTTTATAGTTCTTCATTTTTCAGATTACCATTCTATGGGACTGCTCATCACCACAGTAAATGAGTATTCTAGAGGAATTACTGCATTAAGTAAGTGAAGATGCCGTGTACATTTCACTTTTAGAAGAACTCTTCATATGTTTTCAAGGGGAGTATTCGACGCTTTTCTTTTGCTGCAGAGACTATGAAAGATCTCAAAATCATGAAGTAATTAACCAGCTGAGATGCTTGATTATAATCTCCCCGGAGGCAGTTAAGTAATTTAGATGAAAAGACATTTTTACGAAAGAATACAATTATTCCTGAATAGTTCTTTCTCACTTTTGAAAACATACAATAACATGGTTTGATAGTGGATTTAAGAACCATCTTCTGACTTTATTTGTGTCTTGAAACAAAGCTACATAAATTCCAACTGTTATTGACAAATGATCCTTCCTTCTCTTTTTGGATTTGCTACTACATTTGAACAGTCCATTTCAAACAAACATTTTTTTTGTCTGAGGGGATGGTGCAGACATCAAAAGCAAGGGACTGACCTCTTATATCCTTTCCTGTATCTAATTGCAGCTTTACTTGAAAGTAATTTGTCTCCTTACTATAGAGTTGAACGTTATACTAGAAGTTAAGGAGAAAAATAAATTAACTCTGGAGAAATGTAATGCTTCCTAGATTTGTTTTGCAAGGCACACTATGCTCAATGGTCACTTTGTTAAGCACACCTTTTCAGTACTGAGTAGGACCATGTTGTGGTCCATTTACTTTAAGGTTTGATGTGTTGT
The DNA here is from genome assembly GCF_963921235.1 of Mobula hypostoma. Classification (NCBI taxonomy): domain Eukaryota; kingdom Metazoa; phylum Chordata; class Chondrichthyes; order Myliobatiformes; family Myliobatidae; genus Mobula; species Mobula hypostoma. The sequence goes on along the minus strand of NC_086102.1, from coordinate 58,063,711 downwards.
GCATTCAGAGATGCTCTTCTGCACAGCCATGTTGTAACCTGTGATTATTTGAGTTACTGTCACCTTCTTGTCAACTTGAAACAGTCTTGCCACTCTCCTCTGACCTCGCTCTCATTAACAAGGTATTTTCATCCACAGACTGCTGTCCTCTAGATGTTTTTTTTTTGAGTGTGTAAACTCTTCAGACTATTGTGCATGACAATCCCAGGATAAGCAGTCTCTGAGATACTCAAACCATATCATCTGGCACCAACGATCATGTCTCAATCAAAGTCACATAGATCACATCCTGATGTTTATCTGAACAACAGTTGAACCTCTTGACCATGACTGCATGCTTTTATGAATTGAGTTGCTGCCATGTAATTCACTGATTAGATATATGCATTAATGAGCAAGTGTTCAGGTGTTTCTAATAAAGTGGCCACTGAGTATATATTGAAATTGTTATCGTGAAATGAGACAGTTGGTGATAATTGAGAAGTTCATTTAAAATTCATTAGCAGTCATAAAATGTTTCAGTCCATCACCTCCAAGATGACAACAGAATAAGAATAAGAGTGGACAATGCACATTAGCACAAACTTGTAGATGTTCTGTAATAGAATTTCACAAAAGGCTCAGATTGTAAAAGCAAAATTCAAACTATTTTGAAAGGTAAAGGAGGTGAGAGCTCAGTGCCAAACAATCAAAAATGTTTGACTTTGAGTTGGGTGTTAATTGTGACAGTTTGAAAAGAGAGAACAAACACAGATGGAAAAAGAAGTCATGATTTACAAGAGAGTTTGGAAGAGCTCAAGAGTCAGCATGAATGGATGGAAGAAGACATGCAGCAGATGAAATTGGCAGGGGCGTGGGTAGAGCTAGCAGAGTATTTATTGAGAGTGCTTAAGGTAGGTTGGCTTTGGTGGAAGGGGAGGAGGCAAGTCTCAGAAGAATTCTTAACTACAGTGGGATCAAAATCTAAAGCATATCTCAACTGTCTCATTCTCTTCAGCCCAACTGTCATATGCTATTGATTGTAACTCTTGAAAGTTCTGTTGTAAAATATTTAAGGACCATACTGATGTCACAGAATCTAAAACAGCTCTAAACTCTCTTGAAGCTGACTAGCTATATAGAGATTCTGAAAATGAAGATAAGCTCAGCATCTGTGGGACAGCAGAAAGTTATAGTGCATACTTTCTGCCCAGTTTAAATCCTGTGTCCACCAGTTGCATGGCATCACAATTCAGTTTTTAGATACTGAAATTGGTAATAAGCTGGAGGAAAGAAATGCATTAATGATATATCTCAGCAGAAAATCAGACATTAATCATGTTTAGTTCCACCTTCGGAATGTCTTGTGGCCCTTTGATTGTTAATACATAACAAGTGCAGATGGTTGTCTTAATTACACTTTGCACTCAATTAAGCAAAACTTGCTGGTAGGTGGATCATCCAACCTTTAAAAAAGATGCAGCAATTGCTACTGCAAATTCATATGTTGTATACAGGATTATGGACCAAGTTTTTACTGATAGTTTCACTGTACTTGAATGTAATGTGTCCCATCTGGCATCACAATTTGAAACAAAGCACATAATTTAACATTCTAACAGATAAATACTGTAAATGGAAGTTTGTTCAGAAATGAAAATAAACTAAATATAATTTCTAACTCAGCAAATTGGTGACAATTTAGACTTTGAAGAAAACTTGAAACCTGTTCATTTGAAATCGAACCCTGCACTGTTTGTAGATTTAAGCTAAGTATAATTTTAATCTTAAACACTGTGCAGAAGCATGAGGTAGGCCTTCCCTCTTTGAGTTTATGTAGCATTATTAACTCTGTAAATGGAAGCATTGTTTCTCAGAGTTTTTCACATGCCTTGAAAAACTGAGATTTTTTAGGATAAGGAAAGAAAACAATCTTTAAATCCACAGTAAGATATTCCAAGAAATTGACTGGCTGCTTAGAAAGGGACCTCTGCATGATGATCAAGTTAAAAATTGAAGCTACGTAGCCATGCGTTCAGTTTTAATATGCCCGTCATTTTGCTCTCTTTAATCCATGAGACTAGCAGTCAGGGCTGACAGAGTTGGAGAGTGCCTGGAAGGAGAAACTGAAACCGACAATGTGAAACAGTTGAGTTAACATCAGTGGATACAGTCATTAACCCTCAAGGCCTCAATAGAAGTGTGATTTCAAATAAGTATGTAAATTTGGTTCTTTTAAGGTAATCAGCCAAAGGCATTTCACTCAGCAATATGATGGGTTTTCTAGATTAAAATGATACAAAAAAGGCATTAAAGCTGTTGTTTTTCTTTTGAAAAAAATGTTGACTGTTCAGAGACTTAGGACAAAAACAGATTACAGAAATTGTTTGATTCAGTTGCTGATCTGCATAGAACGGGAAGATCCCAGAAAGAAGGATATACTTCTCCCAAAAATGCTGAGAGTGATGGGAGTCTCACAGCAGGAAAGCTGTCAGCTTGTGTTGGAGAAGGCTATGTGTTAATTCAGCACGACTATTTGTAACATCTTTAAAAAAATTATTTCTCAAAAGTGCTTCAATAAGTATCATCAAGCAAAAAGAAAGTTGTGAAGAGATATTAGGGCAATTAGTTGAATTGGTCAGTTTAAGGGCCATTGTAACTAAGGAGAAGGAGAACAGGGGGATGACAAAGCAACCCAGATGCAAGAGACTAAACATGTTGGAATCTGGAACTAAAACTAAACTGTTGGAGGAAGTTAGTGAAAGCATATTATCCATGGAAGCATAGAAATAGTTGACCTTTTGGGTTCTGGGCCTTAATAGCCATTTTTAGATGTTGGGTGAATCAATTCCACTCAGTGGTAATAACATTAACCGAAAGAAAATCTATGTGACTGAGAGTGATTCCAGTCCAGAAGTGAAGGAGCACCTGCATCTGGGATGAGGAATGTTGGAGAAGATTGAGGTGAGGAAAGAGCATTATCATGAAAAGATTTGATAACTTAGATGGGAATGTTAAAACCAGTGTTTCTTAGATGAGTGAATGGGACATAGTGCAAATTAGGATTGATGGCAGAATTCCAAAAGACCATAAGACATAGGAGCAGAATTAGGTCGTCTGGCCCATCGAATCTGCTCCGCCATTCAATCATGGTGGATCCTTTTTTCTATCTCCTCCTCAACACCAATTCCTGGCCTTCTCCCTGTAACCTTTGATGCCATGTCCAATCAGGAACCTAACAATCTTTGCTTTAAATACACCCAACGACCTGGCCTCTACAGCTGCATGTGGCAGCAAATTCCACAAATTCACTGCCCTTTGGCTAAAGAAATTTCTCTGCATCTCTGTTTTGAAAGGGCACCCTTCTATCTTGAGGCTGTGTCCTCTTGTCCTAGACCCTCCCATTATGGGAAACATCCTTTCCCCATCTACTCTGTGTAGGCCTTTCAACATTTGAAAGGTTTTCAATGAGATCCCACCTCATCCTTCTGAATTGCAGCGAATACAGACCCAGAGCCATCAAACATTCCTCGTATGATAACCCTTTCATTCCTGGAATCATCCTTGTGAACCTCCTCTGGACCCTCTCCAATGCCAGCACATCTTTTCTAAGATGAGGGGCCCAAAACTGTTCACAATACTCAAGGTGAGACCTTACCAGTGCCTTATAAAGCCTCAGCATCACATCCTTGCTCTTATGTTCTAGACTTCTTGAAATGAATGCTAACATGGCATTTGCCTTCCTCACCACCGACTCAACCTGCAAGTTAACCTTCAGGGTTTTCTGCACAAGTACTCCCAAGTCCCTCTGCATTTCAGATTCTTGGATTTTCTCCTCATTTAGAAAATAGTCCACACATTTATTTCTACTACCAAAGTGCATGACCATGCATCTTCCAACATTGTATTTCATTTGCCACTTTCTTGCTCAATTTTCTAATCTGTCTAAGTCCTTCTGCATCCTACCTTTTTCCTCAACACTACCTGTCCCTCCACCAATCTTTGTATCATCTGCAAATTTGGCAACAAAGCCATCTATTCCATCATCTACGCAAACACGAGGAATTCTGCAGATGCTGGAAATTCAAGCAACACACATCAAAGTTGCTGGTGAATGCAGCAGGCCAGGCAGCATCTCTAAAATTCTTAGAGATGTTGCCTGGCCTGCTGCGTTCACCAGCAACTTTGATGTGTGTTGCTATTCCATCATCTAAATCATCGATACACTAGTTGCGGAACACCACTAGTCACTGGCAGCCAGCCAGAAAAGAATCCTTTTATTCCCACTCGCTGCCTCATACCATTCAGCCAATGCTCTAAACCATGTTAGTAACTTTCCTGTAATACCAAGGGCTCTTAACTTGGTAAGCAGCCTCATGTGTGGTACCTTGTCAAAGGCTTTCTGAAAGTCCAATTATACAACATCCACTGCATCCCCTGTATCTATCCTACTTGTAATCTCCTCAAAGAATTCCAACAGGTTCTTCAGGCAGGATTTTCCCTGAAGGAAACCATGCTGACTTTGTACTATCTTGTGCTGTGTCACCAAGTACTCCATCACCTCATCCTTAACAATTGACTCTGACATCTTCCCAACCATTGAAGTCAGGCTAAATGGTCTATAGTTTCCTTTCTGCTGCTTTCCTCCTTTTTTAAAGAGTGGAGTAACGTTTGCAATTTTCCAATTCTCTGGCACCATGCCAGAGTCCAATGATTTTTGAAAGATCATTTCTAATGCCACCACAGTCTCTAACACTACCTCTTTCAGAACCCGAGTGTGCAGTTCACCTGGTCCAGGTGACTTATGTACCTTTAGGTCTTTCAGCTTTTTGAGCACCTTCTCTCTTGTAACAGTAACTGCACCTACTTCTCTTCCTTCACACACTACAACATCAGGCATACTGCTAGTGTCTTCCACAGTGAAGACTGATGCAAAGTACCCATTTAGTTCAGCAGCCATCTCAATGTCCCCTGTTATTAATTCTCCTGCCTCATTTACTAGTGGTCCTATATCCACTCTCATTTCTCTTTTATTTTTAACATACTTGAAAAAAACTTTTACTATCCACTTTGATATTATTTGCTAGCTTGCTTTCATATTTCATTTTTTCCCTTCTAATGATTTGTTTTTGTTGTTCTCTGTAGGTTTTTAAAAACTTCCCAGTCCTCTATCTTCCCACTAATTTTTGCTTCGTTGTATACCCTTTCTTTTGTTTTTACAATAGCTTTGACTTTCCTTGTCAGGCATGGTTGCACTCTTTCACCATTTGAGTACTTCTTCATTTTTGGAATACATATGTTCCGCACCTTCCTCAATTTTCCCAGAAATGCACGCCATTGCTGCACTGCTGACATCCCTGCCAGCAGCTCCTTTCAATTTACTTTGGCCAACTCCTCTCTCATACCACTGTAATTTCCCTTACTCCATTGAAATACTGCTGCATCAGACTTTACTTTCTCCCTATCAAATTTCAAGTTAAACACAATCATATTGTGATCACTGGTTCCGAAGGGTTCTTTTACCTTCAGTTCCCTACTCGCCTCCAGTTCATTACATAACACCCAGTCCAGTATAACTGACCTCCGGTAGGCTCAACGACAAACTGCTCTAGGAAGCTATCTCTTAGGTATTCAACAAACTCTCTCTCTGAGATCCATTACCAACCTGATTTTTCCAATTGACCTGCATGTTAAAATCTTCCATGACTACCAGAACGTTGCCCTTTTGACTCTCTTTTTCTATTTCCTATTGTAACCTGTGGTCCACCTCTTAGCCACTGTTGGGAGGCCTGTATATAACTGCCATCAACGTCCTTTTACCCTTGCAGTTTCTTAACTCAACCCGCAAGTATTCAACATCTTCTGATCCTATGTCACATCTTTCTACTGAGTTGATGCCATTCTTTACCAATAAAGCCACACCACCCCCTCTGCCTACCTTCCTATCTCTCCGATATAACGTGTAACCTTGGACATTCAGCTCCCAACTGTAACCATCCTTCAGCCACGATTCAGTGATGGCCACAACATCATACCTGGTAATCTCTAATATTGCGACAAGATCATTCACCTTATTTCTTATACTACACGCATTTAGATACAACACCTTGAGTACCGTATTTGCTATCCTTTCTGACTCCGCAACCCTAATGATTTGATACTCATCCTGTTGGCTGCAGCTTAGTCCCATCACCTGCCTGCCCTTCCTGACAATTTGACTGCATGCTGTCTTCACTTTTTTACCATCTGTCTTTTCCTGGTTCCCAACCCCCCTGCCAAGTTAGTTTAAACCCTCCTCAACAGCTCTAACAAACCTGCTCTAACAATTCCAGCTGGCTTGGGCAGCAAAAACGAAGATAATGCCTTTGGCAGAGAATGTACTGAGGCCGGGCAGGGCAAGCAATGTTCTAAGTATAAAGGTGTGCTTCAAGATTAAATCCAAATTCAATTTGAGTCTTATATAATGCTGGTCATTACTGGTCATGTTAATTTTGGATAGTTGACAGAGAGAGAGAGAGATGACTCTTTCTTCCTTCCCAATGTTTAAATAAAGAACATTTCTATTCACCCAGTTTGGAATGTCCAATGAGCATTCTACTCATGGTTAAGAAATGCAAGTAAGGAGGGAATTTGCACTAAAATTTACCATTTTTAGTCTGAAGCTTATACCTGATATGACTTTAAATGATAGGACTTGATTTTTTCTGAAGGCATAATATATTGAATTTAGAATTATATATTCAATTAATCAGAATATTTAGATAATTTCCTTCCTGGAGACAATAATTAGAAGGGAGCTGACCAAGAACTAGATTTGAAGTAATATTGAGTATATTGCAAACCTTGGTTGTCAGAGAAAACTGGAGGAATTACATTATTAATGAGGAATGCTAAATCAATAGAACAGCTAGATTGTTTTCTTCAATTTGTTTTCCAGGAGTTAATATTGACAGCACGGCCAATATTTATTATCCATTCCAAATTGCCCTTGAGAAATTAGTGGTGAGCCACTGGTTTGAAGCACTCCAGTCCTTGTGCTGTCGGGTTAGAAAGTGAGTTCCAATATTTAGAACTAGTGGTGATGAAGGAATGGTGTTATGTTTTTCAGGGTAGAATGATATATCACTGAATGTAATTTACAAATGAGCATGTTACATATTCCTGCTACTTTGCTGCAATAGCTGAGGTTGCAAATTTGTTGATAGGAGTTAAAATACTTTGGCATATTCAAAGTTGAGTTTGTTATCATATACACAAGTCCATATAGGCACAGGTACAATGAAAAAATTACTTGCAGTAGCATCACAGGCACATAGCATCATATAACCAGCATTCACAAGATAAACGTCATAACTTAAAAATAAATTAGATATAATTTTTACCAAAAACACAAAGAATAAAGTTAAAATTGGAATGAAAAATAAAGATTAGAACAAAATAAATTTTAGTGCGAAGTGGTCATGGTGTTGCTAAACTGTGGTGATTAAGGTTTTACAGGTTGGTTCAGGAAATAAATAGTTAAAAAGAAAGTAGCTGCTCTTTAACATGATAGTGTAAGGCCTCATGTTTCTGAACCGCCTGCATAATGGTAACTGTGGTGGTAGGAAAATTAGAGTGGATCCAGATCACCTCTGAGACAGGAGTTGATTTGTGTCATAAATTACTTCTCACAGTACTTCATTATGTCTGATGTGTCAATGGATGGTAGTCATTAGAATCAGAATCAGGTTTATTATCACCGGCATGTGATGTGAAATTTGTTAACTTATCAGCAGCAGTTCAATGCAATACATAACCTAGCAGCGAGTGAGAGAAAAAAATAATGAATAAAATAAAACATAATAATAAACAAGTAAATCGTATATTGAATAGATTTTTTTAAATGTGCAAAAATAGAAAGACTGTATGTTTTTAAAAAAGTGAGGTTGTGTCCAAAGCTTCAATGTCCATTTAGGAATCAGATGGCGGAGGAGAAGAAGCCGTTCCTGAATTGCTGAGTGTGTGTCTTCAGGCTTCTGTATCTCCTACCTGATGGTTACAGTGAGAAAAGGGCATGCCCTGGGTGCTGGAGGTCCTTAATAATGGATGCTACCTTTCTGAAACACCTCTCCCTAAAGATGTCCTGGGTACTTTGTAGGCTAGTGCCCAAGATGCAGCTGACTAGATTTACAACCTTCTGCAGCTTCTTTCAGTCCTGTGCAGTAGCCCCTCCATACCAGACAGTGATGCAGCCTGTCAGAATGCTCTCCACGGTACAACTATAGAAGTTTTTGTGTGTATTTATTGACATGCCAAATCCCTTCAAACTCCTAACAAAGTATAGCCGCTGTCTTCCCTTCTTTATGACAACATCGATATTCTGGGACCAGGTTAGATCCTCAGAGATCATGACACCCGGGAACTAGAAGCTGCTCACTCTCTCCACTTCTGATCCCTCTATGAGGATTGCTATGTGCTCCTTTGTCTTACCCTTCCTGAATTCCACAATCAGCTCTTTCGTCTTACTGATGTTGAGTGCCAGGTTGTTGCTGTGGCACCATTCCACTAGTTGGCATATCTCACTCCGGTACGCCCTCTCGTCACCACCTGAGATTCTACTAACAGTGGTTGTATCGTCAGAAAATTTGCAGATGGAATTTGAGCTATGCCTAGCCACACAGTCATGTGTATACAGAGAGTAGAGCAGTGGGCTAAGCACACACTCCTGAGGTGTGCCAGTGTTGATAGTCAGTGAGGAGGATATGTTATCACCAATCCACACAGATTGTGGTCTTCTGGTTAAGAAGTCGAGGATCCAATTGCAAAGGGAGGTACAGAGGCCCAGGTTCTGCAACTTCTCAATCAGGATTGTGGGAATGATGGTGTTAAATGATGAGCTATAGTCGATGAACAACATCCTGACATAGGTGTTTATATTGTCTAGGTGGTCTAAAGCCGTATGGTGAGCAATTGACATCGCATCTGCCATTGACCTATTGTGGTGATAGGCAAATTGCAGTGGGTCCAGGTCCTTGCTGAGGCTTGTTCAGCTTAGTGATAACCAACCTCTCAGAACATTTCATCACTGTTGATGTGAGTGCTCCTGTCCTCCATCTTCATCTGGGCTCCCTTCTCCCTTTCTTTCTACCCAGGCCTCCCGTCACATGATCCTCTCCCTTCTCCAGCTCTCTATCCTTTTTGCCAATCAGCTTTCCAGCTCTTAGCTTCATCCCTCCCCCTTCTGACTTCTCCTATCGTTTCAGATCTCCCCCTCCCCCTCCCACTTTCAAATCTCCTACTATCTCTTCTTTCAGTTAGTCCTGACGAAGGGTCTCGGCCTGAAACATCGACTGTACCTCTCCCTATAGATGCTGCCTGGCCTGTTGCATTCCACCAGCATTTTGTGTGTGTTGCTTGAATTTCCAGCATCTGCAGATTTTCTTGTGTCCACATTATTCTTCTTCGGCACTGATATATTTGTTGCCTTTTTGAAGCAAGTGGGAACTTCCGCCTGTAGTAGTGAGAGATTGAATATGCTAGGTTACCATGCTATCCTTGGACACCTGTACAATAGAATCTTTTTTGAAGCAGGCGGGAACCTCAAACCACTAAAGCAATGCCATGAATACTCCAACCAGTTGACTGGTACAGAATCTTTAGCCATTGGCCAGCAACAGAGTCTAGAGCAGACACCTTTCACGCATTCACTCTCTTGAAGGATGCCTGGATATCAGCTTCACTCTGAATTGCAGAGTCATCTGGAGATGTGGGGGATTGTAAGGATGTGGTATAATTCACCCTATCAAAAGATGTATAAAAGGCATTGAGCTCACCTATGAGTGACAGGTCTTTGCCACTTATGCTTCTCAAACTGCATTGTTAGAAGTTATTTTGTCTAAGCCCTTCCATCTGTGATTCCTGTTTAGTTTAAATTTGCCCCTTTGCCCTCAGACTGGTCTTCCAGTGGTAATACCTGGACTTCCTATAAAACTCTGGGTCACCAGCCTGAAACACCACTGATTATTTTACCTTCAACAGATTGTGAATCTCCTGATTCATCCAGGGTTTCCGGTTGGGAAAGCTCAGAATCGTCCACACAGAGTAAACTCACTTCAGAGTGTCTAGTAGATCTCAAACAAACATTCTAGGTGTGCTAGCTCTGAAAGGTAGGATAATGAAAGAGATCTGATGAGTGACAGTCTAGATGCTTTATCCTCGCTGATGGTGTTGAGATTCTTGAGTATTATAGGAATGGCACTCATTCAGGCGAGAGAAAAATATTCCACCATATGCCAGGTAAGTATTGGAATTGAGAGATTAGTTCACCCACCATAGGATATTCCTCCACTGTGCTGCTCCTGAAACCAAATGTCCCTGTGTTGAGATAATTAACTTAAAAAATGCATGGAGAAATGGGAATTGCACATGGGTGCTGAGGTATAATGTGTAGATTGTAAATGTCTTTATCAGTGAAGAGGCTTTTTTCAAGATTAAAGTGATCTTGCAGTGCTCTTTGGATTTGCAGATAATGCCAGAGATCTGGAGATTTGCAAATATTACTCCATTGTTCAGACAAAGGGAGTCAGGATAAGCCCAGCAGCCAGATTCCAGTCAGTTTACCCTCATTTTGGAAGGTTCATAAAGGTATTGATTCAGGACAGAATTGATAGATGCTGCCAATGTCTGTGGTTGCAGTCCCAGAGAGCAGTCATTTATGAGATTTTATTATGCTTTTTCATAACAAAGCCATGTCATCTGCTTTTGTCAAGAAGATGACAACTTTTGTCAAGAATTTCAAGCTGAGAAAAGATATTTTTATATATTTACTTTTTTCACATAAATTTTATTCCATATTGTGAATTGTGTATGGGCAAACACCTATGTCAGGATGCTGTTCATCGATTATAGCTCAGCATTCCCACAATCCTGACTGAGAAGTTTCAGAACCTGGGACTTTGTACCTCCCTCTACATTTGGATCCTTGACTTCGTAACGGGAAGACCACAATCTGTGTGGATTGGTGATAACATATCCTCCTCGCTGACAATCAACACTGCCGCACCTCAGGGGTGTGTGCTTAACCCACTGCTCTAATCTTTATATACATATGACTGTATGGCTAGGCATAGCTCAAATACCATCTATAAATTTGCTGATGATACAACCATTATTGGTAGAATCTCAGGTGGTGATGAGAGGGCATACAGGAGTGAGATGTGCCAACTAGTGGAATGGTGTCGCAGCAACAACCTGGCGCTCAATGTCAGTAAGACAAAAGAGCTGATTGTGGACTTCAGGAAGGGTAAGATGAAGGAACACATACCAATCCTCATAGAGGGATCAGAAGTGGAGAGAGTGAGCAGTTTCAAGTTCCTCGGTGTCAAGATCTCTGAGGATCTGACCTGGTCCCAGCATATTGATGTAGTCATAAAGAAGGCAAGACAGCGGCTATACTTTATTAGGAGTTTGAAGGGATTTGGCATGTCAACAGATACACTCAAAAACTTCTATAGTTGTATGATGGAGAGCATTCTGACAGCCTGCATCACTGTCTGGTATAGAAGGGCTACTGCAGAGGACGAAAGAAGCTGCAGAGGGTTGTAAATCTAGTCAGCTCCATCTTGGGCACTAGCCTACAAAGTACCTAGGACATCTTCAGGGAGAGGTGTCTCAGAAAGGCAGTGTCTATTATTAAGGACCTCCAGCACCCAGGGCATGCCCTTTTCTCACTGTTACCGTCAGGTAGGAGGTACAAAAGCCTGAAGACACACACTCAGCAATTCAGGAACAGCTTCTTCCCCTCTGCCATCCGATTCCTAAATGGATATTGAATATTTGGACACTACCTCACTTTTTTTTAATATACAGTGTTTCTGTTTTTGCGCATTCTTTTAAAATCTATTCAATATACGTAATTGATTTACTGTACTTGTTTATTTTTTTTTGAATTGTATTTATTGTTATTTATTTTTCTCTGCTAGATTATGTATTGCATTGAACTGCTGCTGCTAAGTTAACAAATTTCATGTCACATGCCGGTGATAATAAACCTGATTCTGATTCTGATTCTGCTTCTGATTTACGTTGTTAAATCATAGTAATATAGGAGTTGTCTGTAGTCACAGCAAACCAATAGGGAATTGCTACGGGGAAATGGTGCTAAGTGAATCTGATATAGACTTTTGTTGAGGCAATGGGTCAAAGTTGATATGTGTAATGCAATACTGTACATGAATTTCCAGAAAGCTTTTGATAAGGTGCCATAATGCAGGTGTTGATAACGTGGGTACAAAATTTACTAAGCTGGAGGTCATGTGGATTGTTTTTTGACAGAAGGAAGGTGAAGAGCAGTGTTTCCTCAGGATTGGTGTTAGGGCCATTGTTTTTAGAGGATAAATGATCTAGATTAGAGGCCACTGGGAGATCCGACTTCTTCTGGCAGACAGAGTGTAGGTGCTCAGCAAAACAGTCTCTCAATCTTCATTGGGTCTCACCTATATACAGGCGGCCACACCAGGAGCACCGGACACACAGTATATGACCCCAACAGACTCACAGGTCTTGCCTCACCTGGAAGGACTGTTTGGGACCCTGAATGGTGGTGGAAAAATTGCCACATTGATGGAAAATTGGCTTAGCAACAGGAAGCAGAGAGCTTTTCAGCCTTGAAGAGGGAGTGGGGTGGTGGTGGATAGGCTTTTTCCATTGAGAGTGGGGGAGATTCAAACAAGAAGACATGAGTTGAGAGTTAAAGGGCAAAAGTTTAGGGGTAACATGAGGGGGATCTTCTTTACTCAGAGAGCGGTAGCTGTGTGGAACGAGCTTCCAGTAGAAGTAGTTGAGGCAGGTTTGATGTTGTCATTTAAAGTTAAATTGGATCGATATATGGACAGGACAGGAATGGAGGGTTATGGGCTGAGTGCAGGTCGGTGGGACTAGGTGTGAATAAGAGTTCAGCATGGACTAGAAGGGCCGAGATGGCCTGTTTCCATGTTGTAATGGTTATATGGTTATATAGTTAAGAAAGTGCTCATTAGAGTTCTTTATGGGTCACTATGAGGACCATTGTTTTTCTTACTAATAATTTGGACTTGGAGGTGCAGGGCATGTTCTCAAAATATTTTTCTATATTTTTACTGTTATGCTGTATGTATTTCATTTTGGTAGTTCTGTGAGAGCAGCTTGTTTGGGTTACCGTTGAAGATAAGGGATGATGTGGAATGTGTGCCATCCAATTAGTGGGAGGTTCTCTTGGTGAGGGTCAATGAGGTTGGGCTTGGTTTTTTTGAGTTCAGTGGGAGATGAAGAGGGAAGACGCTGGGAAGAACCGGTCGTAGCATACGATACGGATGGAGACCTGTTGTTTGAGTGGATTGCAAATGGCATTGGGAAGGTGGTGTGGGCGTTCACACTGACGGGGGAGGGGAGCGGTGGCCCACTTTGTGAGTGACTGAGAAGTTCAAGATGAGCTCCAACTTGTGCACATTTGACTGTTTGACTAGAATGGGCCCTTTTCTTTTTGTTACTATTTACTAACCCTTCAGTTAGGTTAGAATTCATAAATGTAATTCCTTTAATCGCATGCAGTGTGCTGTCTGTTATTTCATGGCACCAATTTGTAATGGAGTAGCAAATTACACAGCATTCACACAAACTGGGGGTTTGGGGTGGGAGAGAGCCTCAATATCACTGGCTTGGTGGGGCTGGAGGTTGTCCTCCCTAGACAAACGCAGCCAAAGGAACCGGGGTGTTTCACATAGATAAGAAAGGTTTCCTTCAAATTTGTAGGTTACTGTTGATTGATTAGATAGCCCCCTCCCCCGAAAACAATGCAATACCAGAAAACTTATCAAAATTTGCAAAGAATTGTAATCTTGAAGAGACACATTGAGTAATTGCATATACATCTTGTGGACACAAGGAAACATACCAAACTGTTACATGCCTAGAAATGATTATATAAAGCACCAATTAATTGTTAAGTAGCAAAGAGAAAAGCAATTAAATAGCCTAATCCTTGGTGAGTTGATTTGGTAGAGAGCTGGCATGGACTTCTCCTGCGTAATAACAAAAGTTGATAGATTTGGAAATATTAACAGACAAGAGGACGTGGTTCTTGTTGCGTGAATGAAATCACCGGAGAAAATTACTGGTAGATACAAAGCAGCTTCTTTATTCGACAAAATAGGGTACAGCAGGCATCATATGAGACGCTTATGGTGGAAAGGGTTGCTGGCCCAACGTGGGGCTTAATATTTATGTGCTAAACACAAAGGAAAATTCATATTTACAATGCTTTCTTTTGAAACTACATACAAACTTCACACTTTCTGATTCACATCCATCCCACAGATGCCAGCATTATCTGGACTGAAATTCACAGCTTTTTAGGAATGCATTGTTCCCAGTTAAATCCACAATACATTTTCAAGGAACAGAAGACTGGTAGCCAAAGCCATTTGCTAAATGTAAATGACCTAAGCCCAAAAATCACTCTAACACTTCTCATTGCAATAGTTGATTCTAAGGACATGACAGAACACTTTGAAAAATAGCAGGATTAGAACAAAAGCAAAGATCTATTTATGGAAGGAAATTCATGTCTGACAAGCTGACTAACATATTTTGAACATGTAACTGGTGGAAAAAATAAAGGAAAACAAGTGAATATGGCATATTTGAATCTTAAAGAGGCCTTTGCTATAAGTCCACATTTTGGGTTAATATAGTATAGATAGTGAGTAACATGTTGGAATAGGCTGAAAACTAATTGACAGAATATAACTTAGAAACATAGAAAACCTACAGCACAATACAAGCTCTTCGGCCCAGAAAGCTGTGGTGAACACGTCCTTACCTTAGAACTACCTAGGCTTACCCATAGCCCTCTATTTTCCTAAGCTTCATGTATCCATCCAGGAGTCTCTTAAACGACCCTAGCATTTCCGCCTCCACCACTGCCGCTGGCAGCCCATTCCACGCACTCACCACTCTCTGCGTAAAAAAAACTTACCCCTGACATCTCCTCTGTACATACTTCCAAGCACTTTAAAACTGTGCCCTTTCATGCTAGCCATTTCAGCCCTGGGAAAAAGCCTCTGACTATCCACACAATCAATGCCTCTCATTATCTTGTACACCTCTATCAGGTCACCTCTCGTCCTCCGTCACTCCAAGGAGAAAAGGCCAAGTTCAGTCAATCTAGTCTCATAAGGCATCCTCCCTTGTAAATCTCCTCTGCACCATTTCTATGGTTTCCATGTCCTTCCTGTAGTGAGGCGACCAGAATAGAGCACAGTACTCCAAGTGGGGTCTGACCAGGGTCCTGTATAGCTGCAACATTACCTCTCGGCTCTTAAACTCAATCCCATGGGCGATGAAGGCCAATGCACCATATGCCTTTTTAACCACAGAGTCAACTTTCTGAGCAGCTTTGAGCGTCCTATGGACTCGGACCCCAAGATCCCTCTGATCCTCCACAATGCCAAGAGTCTTGCCATTAATGTGATATTCTGCCATCATATTTAACCTATCAAAATGAACCACCTCACACTTATCTGGGTTGAACTCCATCTGCCACTTCACAGCCCAGTTTTACATCCTATTAATGTCCCACCGTAACCTCTGACAGCCCTGTACACTATCCACAACACCACCAAGCTTTGTGTCATCAGCAAATTTACTAACCCATCCCTCCGCTTCCTCATCCAGGTCATTTATAAAAATCACAAAGAGTAGGGGTCCCAAAATAGATCCCTGAGGTACACCTCTGGTCACCGGCCTCCATGCAGAATATGACCTGTCTACAACCACTCCTTGCCTTCTGTTGGCAAGCTAGTTCTGGATCCACAAAGCAATGTCCCCTTGGATCCCATGCCTTCTTACTTTCTCAATAAGCCTTGCATGGGGTACCTTATCAAATGCCTTGCTAAAGTCCATATACACTACATCTACGGCTCTACCTTCATCAATGTGTTTAGTCACATCCTCAAAAAATTCAATCAGGCTCATAAGGCACGACCTGCCTTTGACAAAGCCATGCTGACTATTCCTGATCACATTATGCCTCACCAAATGTTCAGAAGTCCTGCCACTCAGGATCTTCTCCATCAACTTACCAACCACTGAAGTAAGACTCACTGGTCTATAATTTCCTGGGCTATCTCTACTCCCTTTCTTGAATACGGGAACAACATCCGCAACTCTCCAATCCTCCAGAACCTCTCCCGTCCTCATTGATGTTTCAAAGATCATTGCCAGAGGCTCCGCAATTTCCTCCCTCACTTCCCACAGTAGCCTGGGGTATATCCCGTCCGGTCCCGATGACTTATCCAACTTGAAGCTTTCCAAAAGCTCCTGCACATCCACTTCCTTAATATCTACATGCTCAAGCTTTTCAGTCTGCTGGAAGTCATCCCTACAATCGCCAAGATACCTTTCCGTAGAGAATACTGAAGCAAAGTATTCATTAAGTTCCTCTGCCATCTTCTCCAGTTCCATACACACTATTCCACTGTCACACTTGATTAGTCTGATTCTCTCACGTCTCATCCTTTTGTTCTTCACATACTTGTAGAATGCCTTGGGGTTTTCCTTAATCCTGTCCGCCAAGGCCTTCTCATGGCCCCTTCTGGCTCTCCTAATTTCATTCTTAAACTCCTTCCTGCTAGCCTTATAATCTTCTAGATCTCTATCATTACCTAGTTTTTTGAACCTTTTGTAAGCTCTTCTTTTCTTCTTGAATAGATTTACAACAGCCTTTGTACACCATCGTTCCTGTACCCTACCATTCTTTCCCTGTCTCATTAGAATGTATCTATGCAGAACCCCACGCAAATATCCCCTGAACATTTGCCACATTTCTTCCGTAAGATTCCCTGAGAACATCTGTTCCCAATTTATGCTTCGAAGTTCCTGTCTGATAGTCTCCTTTTTCCCCTTACTCCAATTTAATGTTTCCCTAATTGTCTGTTCCTATCCCTTTCCAATGCTATGGTAAAGGAGATAGAATTGTGATCACTATCTCCAAAATGCTGTCCCACTGAGAGACCTGACACCTGACCAGGTCCATTTCCCGATACCAGAACAAGTACAGCCTCTCCTCTTGTAGGCTTATCTAGACATTGTAGATAACCTTCCTGAACACACCTAACAAACTTCACCCCATCTAAACCCATCACTGTAGGGAGATGCCAATGAATATTTGGGAAATTAAAATCTCCCACCACAACAACCCTGTTATTATTACTCCTTTCCAGAGTCTGTCTCCCTATCTGCTCCTCGATGTCCCTCTTACTATTGGGTGGTCTATAAAAAACACACAGTAGAGTTATTGACCCCTTCCTATTCCTAACTTCCACCCACAGAGACTCCGTAAACAACCCCTCCATGACTTCCTCCTTTTTTGCAGTCGTGACACTATCTCTGATTAACAGTGCCACACCCCCACCTCTTTTGCCTCCCTCCCTGTCCTTTCTGAAACATCTAAAGCCTGGCACTTGAAGTAGCCATTCCTGCCCCTGCACCATCCAAGTCTTTGTAATGACCACAACTTGATAGAACTTGATCTGGATAGCAGGGGGTAACTAGTGGGATACAATGCGATTATTGGATTAGGGCCTGCTATTCATAACATGTACTGTATATCAATTTGGCTGAAGGAGCTGAATGAAATATTTCTGAAATTACTGATGGCAAGAAATTGGCTGGGATTGAAGGAGGGGAGAGATGGGGTTGACGCAGCGTGTGTTCAAACCAGTTTAAAAGTTTTGCATCTAAAGGGGCATCAAAGTTAAGGTGTTTGTAACGCCAAAGGTGAAGAATGAATTTTTAAATTCAAGGGATAACAATGGCTGAATTGAAAGGGGTGAGGGGAAAAAACATTGCCAAAAGAGTGGGGTGTTAAAAATTTCGCGAAGCATTAAAACCAGAAAAATAAATCAAATGGTCAGCAGTTAGTTTGAACACAACTGAATTAACTGAAAGTGGGTGGACAAGGTAATTTTAATGGAGATCAAGAGGGAAGCAGGGGAAAAAAAAGATTTAAAATATAAAACCTTTTATAATTATACAATGATGTCAGCATCTCGAATCTCAAGAAATAAAAGACTTTACATTCATTATTTGAACACTCTAAATCTGGTCTCTTATCTGATTCTGTAAAGTTTAATGTGTCTATTGTCGGGTAACTCCATTTAACCAACCCAGGGGGAACTTCGTCTGCATTTACAATTTTTTTTCATCAGGAGTAATTTTCTTTCCTATCCTCTTTCAAGCTCGGCGGGAGCTGCCTTTTACCTCAGTACCTACCCACTGTGGTAGAACGAAGCAGGGAAACTTGATTTACTGGGGAATCGATCTGGCATCCCAACACTATGTGCAGTCAAACTCCTGTGGTTCATTGTTGGGCATTACTGCTCCCTGAACAACATATTTTTAGCAGAGGAATAAACAGTTAGAACACCAGTTTCTGAGACCACATCTTCCTGTTGTTTGCAGATTTCATTTTGTAGTCTTTTATTTAAGTTGGGTAATCCTCTAAAAACAGCCAATTTGAATTTTCTTTTGTACATATACATACAAATGGATTACTGGATGAACATGATAAAGCAATAACCGTTTTGCTCAAATACTCAGTTCTTTTCCAAATCATCAGGATCAGTCAAGTACTAAAATTTTTATTTATAATTTTTTGTGGTGAGTTTAATTTCGCAATTTAATATAAGCCTGCTGGAGGATGGCTTGAATACACTCTGAAAGAAGTACATTAACCATCTGTACATCTTAGGTAATTGTGAAATTTAAGTTTTATGGTGAGGGAAAGAAAGAAGGAACACTTATAAACCAAAGAGAATAGACTCAAAAATTATGAATTAAAAGGGTGAACAGACTACAGGTCGATAAGGTAGTGATTCATTTCAGAGGTTCATGGGAAAATTAAATATGAATACTGTTCCATTACAAGTAACTGAGAAATTGTGTAATCCCTCTCATGATGCATTTTAAGCTTATTCACTGTGTAAAGCCCTGCTCAAGAGCATAAATAGAGAACACAGTCCTACCCATTAACCAAGCAGTGGATGTTGTTTACTTAGATTATTCAAAGGCCCTTGACAAGGCGCCACACATGAAGCTTCTTAAAAAGATAAGAGCTCATGGTATTACAGGAAAAATTTGAACATGGATAGAAGATTGGCTGACTGGCAGAAGGCAAAGAGTGGGAATAAAAAGGGTCTTTTGTGATTGGCTGTTGGTGACAGGTGGTGATCTGCAGGGGTCAATTGTTGGGACCACTTCACGTTTTATGTCAATGATTTAGCTGACAGAATTAATCATTTTGTGGTCAAGTTTGCAAACAATGTGAAGGTAGGTGGAGGGGTAGATAGTTTTGAAGAAGCTGGGAGTGTGTAGAAGGATGAAGACAGATTGGGAGAATGGACAAAGAAATGGCAGATAGAATGTTGTGTCGGTAAGTGTATAGTCATGCATTTTGGTTTGAAGGAATAAAGACATAGACTATTTTCTAAATGGGGAGAAAATTCAAAAATCAGAGCTACTAAGGGTCTTGGGAGACCCTATGCAGGATTCCATGGAGGTTAGCTTGCAGCTTGAGTCAGTGGTAAGGAAGGCAAATGCAGTGGTATCATTTATTTTGAGAGAACTAGAATATAAAAACAAGGACATAATTCTATGGCTTTGTAAGGCCAACACACCATACGTCTTCTTCACCACTCTATCAACTTGTGTGACAACTTTGAGAGATCTGTTGATGTGGATGCCAATATCCCTTTATTCCTCCACACTGTTAACAATCCTACCATTATCCCTGTATTCTGCCTTCAAGTTTGACCCTTCAAAGTGAATCATTTCACACTTTTCTGAATTAAACTCCATTTTTCATGCCTCAGTCCAGCTCTGCATCCTATCTAGTTTATTCTTACTCATAACTATTGTAAAGCATACTGAGTTGTAGTCAATATTCCCAAAATGTTCAACACCCCCTCCCAATCAGGTCTGTTAGCGAGCATGTCTCATTTCCCAAAGTTAGGTCAAATATCTCTCCTCTAGTTGCACTCTTAGCATACTGTTTCAAGAAAGCCTCTTGGAAGCACTAAAAAAATCCTACCCCATCTAAGCTACTTATATTAAGGAAGTTTCAAACTGGTTAAGTTAAATGGTCCTCTATCACAACCCTGTTGTTTCTGCACCTTTCCATAATCAGTCTACACATCTGCTCCTTCACCTCCTGTTGGCTATTGGGTGACCTATAGTGGAATCCCATCAGTGTGATTGCACCTTCTTTAAGCTCCACTCAACTTGCCTCTGTGGCAATTATTACATTTATTCCTGATCTCTCTGTGTTTTTAAATTGTGTCATGTTATTTAGTTCACATTTTTTCATTATTCCGGATAAAATGCAACTCATCACATTGTTTGGCATTACATTTTATATGTTACTATGCATTGAACCAATCTGTCTGTACCCCCTTGAAATATATTGCAACACTTCACAGTTCACTTTAGGTCTAGATTTAGTTGAACTGAAAATTTGGAAAACATTTAATCATCATACTAATGATGATGATCTCTACTGTGCACTTTCTTCTGGGCTGAAAATCTCTCTGCTTCCTATTATCATGCCAATTTTCTATCCATGCTGCCATTTTTCCTTTTATTTCATGGGGTTCAATTTTGATAACAACAGATACTAAAAGTGTATGAAAGCATAATGCTGAATAACAACTTTAAAAACAAACTTCAGCCTCTTTTAGCTGGCAGTATTAAAATTTAACCCCCAACAAAGCAAGAAGGTTTAAGTGCAGATGATAAAATAATTGGAGGAAAATTTGGTTGAGGCTTTAAAAGAAAATAGAAGGAAAATGTGGAGATTTAGACCTTCGAAAGGGAAAATTGACCGTGACTGAGAAAACAGAATTGGAGAGTTGCTGAAGATACTAAAGTTGGAGGCATATTATCCTCACTGTTGGCTGGTGGTTGACTACAATTAGGATGGAGGTGTGAAGAAATCATAGTTTACAAGAAAAGAAGAATGAAACAAGGGTCAGGCAGGGCTCTTGAGAGTTATAAGGAAGCCAGGAAGGAGCTTAAAAATGGACTCGTTTGAGCTAGAAGGGGATATGAGAAAGTGTGAAGTATAGGGCAATGACTAGAGTGACGGTAGCACCGATCAGGGATAAAGGAGTAAAGCTCTGTCTGGAGTTAGAAGAGGTAGGAGAGATCCTTAATGAATACGTTGCTTTAGTTTTCACCTGTGAGATGGATCTAGATGAATGTGAGGACAGAGTAATATGCTGGAACATGTCAATTTTAAGAAACAGGATATGCTAGAACTTTTGAAAATATTGTTATGTATCCCATAACTGGGTTGCCAAACCAGCAGAAATGGATCACTCAGTTGGAGTCTGGATTACTAGAACTAAGAAAGTTTTATTAAAGAAACAAGCAACACAGTAATCGAAAGGTTAATAAATGCAACAATTCAGCAATGATAAACACACATGTGCACAGAATTAAGATAACAGCATCAATCAAGCTCTATCGTTGTCTAGGGGTAAATGACCAATTTCAAAGTGACACAAAAGTCCAGTTCGATTTAATAGTTCAGTTCGCAGTAATCGTTGCCATGGTGATGGACAACGTGGGGGGGAAGAGAGAGAGAGAGAGAGAGAGAACGGGAACGACTGATCATTCAGAAACGGCTTCCACTCACAGACCGGCGATGTTGCTCACAAGCAGCTTTCGGGCGGGTCCTTTGTGATGTCACCTGAGGTCACCGACTGTGACCCCTCCTCCAGATGCGGTCGATCCTCTGCAGTGAACCCGGCACCCAAGCGAGGGTGGACACACACCTGGTTCCCGCTGATCGTACCTTTCCACCCTGTGCATTTAAGGTCTGGTACTTCCCACCGACTCGTGAGAGGCGCACCGCTTCCAGGGTCTCGTTACCTCAGGTGTCGTGTGTGTCCTGCCTTAGCGAACCCATCCCTACCTATCCCCCTGCTGGGGTATCGCCCGTCCATCACTTCAAACAGTTCAGGGTTCAAAGGGGGAGCCGCTCCAGACAGCTCTCTCTCCCGCCCCTTCATTACAAATCTCCAGATGCTGT
Source organism: Mobula hypostoma (assembly GCF_963921235.1). Classification (NCBI taxonomy): domain Eukaryota; kingdom Metazoa; phylum Chordata; class Chondrichthyes; order Myliobatiformes; family Myliobatidae; genus Mobula; species Mobula hypostoma. The sequence continues at coordinate 58,041,627 of NC_086102.1, read as the reverse complement.
TTCATTGTGTTCCTTATCTCTCTTGAAGACAGGTGGCAGACCAACTGCTGATCACACAGGACAGCTAACATCTTATCTATGTGTATTCTTGTCACAATATATATAATAGATAAATCCCCAGGGATGGATGGGATATACCCCGAGTTGCTATGGAAAACAAGAGAAGAGATTGCTGTACCTTTGATGATATTTGAGTCATCACAAAGAGTACAGAGAAAATTTACAAGGATTACACTGGGACTTGAGGATCTGGGTTGTAAGGAAATGTTAGGACATTTTTTTCCTGCCGTGTAAAAGAATGGGAGCAATTTTAATAGAGGCATACAAGATTATGAGAGGTCTAGATAGGGTAAGTAGGCTCTTTCTACTGAAATGGATGGGACTGGAACTACTGTTCATAGGTTAAAGGTGAAGGTGAAATATTTATGGGGAATCTGAGGGGAAATGTCTTCTCTCAGAAGGTGGTACAAGTGTGAAATAAGTTGCCAGCGGAAGTGCTGGGTTTGGATTTGATTGCAACGTTGAAAGAAGTTTGGGTAAGTACATGGATGGGAGGAGGATGAATGGCTATAGTCCAGTTGCAGATAGATGGGATTAGGCAGAATAACTGACTAGATGGCCCAAAGCCCTTGTTTCTGTGCAGTAGTGCTCTATAACTCTATGATACACTGACCACAGGAGAGGTACCAGTTGTTTGGGGGAGGGGGGATTTGGAAAATGTTATTCATTTGTTTAATGAATGGGGATGACCCTGTGAATTATAGAACAGTTTGACTTAAGTCAGTGGTGGGCAAACTGTTGGAGTGGATTCTTAGAAACAGGATTTACAAGCATTAGGAGAAGCATAGTCTGATTAAGGATATTCAGCATGGCTTTGTGAGGAACCATCATGTCTCATAAACCTGAGTGCATTCTTTTAGGAAGTGTCAAAACAAATTGATGAATTTTCAGCAATGGATGTGGTGTATATGGATTTTAGTGATACAAGCTTGACAAGGTTTCCCACTGTACACTTATTCAGAGTTAGCAGGCATGGGATCCAGGGAAACTTGGTTTTGTGGATACAGACTTGGCTTTCCACAGAATGCAGAGGATTAATAGATGGAGCGTATTCTCTCTGCCGATCAATGATACTGACTAGTGTTGGGTGGGGATCTGGTCTGGGATCGCTGCTCTTTGTGATTTTTATAAATGACTGATGAAGAAGTGGAAGGGTGGGTTAGTAAGTTTGCAGATGACATGGAAGTTGGTGATGTTGTAGCTGAGAAATGGCAGAGGCAGTTCAATCTGGAAAAGTGTTAAGTGATTCAAAGGTCAACTTTGAAGGTAGAGTAAAACAGAGAGATGAGTGGAGGCAAGGTCAAGGCAGCGTCAAGGCGAGCAAAGGCAGGGCCCGTCCACCAAAACCAAGAGCAAAGAAAGACCCAAGGTTTGATCAATCTGAGCACCAAGCCAATTTGGAAAGGTCGGGTACGGGCTGAAACGTGGCAGAGTCCAGGCCCAGAGTGTATCAGAACAACATGGACCAGATCCTAGAGTAAGGAATGACCCAATGTTTGGATGATTTAAACACTGGTCCAGATTTAAAAGGCGGAGTGTCGGAACCATAGACAAGAGGCAGGCCGGTTTTACTCATTACTCCGCAACACTTACTCGGCTCTGCGCAAAACTGAAGCTTTGGCCTGCTTCGGCTGCAGTGATGGCTGACTTTGTGTTTGTCGGCTCACTTTCATTCTGAATGCTATTTGTTTACATTTATTGTTTGCATGATTTGTTTCTTTTTCTCTCCGCACATTGGGTGTTTGACGGTTTTCTTTTTTTAATGGGTTCTTTTGGGTTTTTCTGTTTTGTGGCTACCTGTAAGAAGACAAATCTGAAGGATGTATGATGGATACATATTTTGATAATAAATGTACTTTGAACTTTAGGTTAATGATAGGATTCTGAGCAGTATGGAGCAACAGAAGGATCTTGTGGTCCACATCTGAATATCTCACAAAATTGCCACGCAAGTTGATAGGAAGGTTAAGATGTGTACGGAGAGATAGACTTCATTAGTCAGAGAATTGAACTCAAGAACAATGAGGTAATTTTGCAGCTCTATAAACCTCTAGTTAGACCACACTTGTAGAATTGTTAAATGATGAACTAGGCTGAACGTTATTTTAGTTGATAAACAGTGTGCCAATATTTGAAAATCTTTCTCTGTGCTGAAACTCTCTAAACAGTAGTTGTTTGTGGCTGTGATGATGTTGCTTAGGACAAGGAACAGCAGATGTATGGTAAGAGAAAGACAGAATATTTTCTTGCCTACATCGCTCTACAGAGAAAAGATATACCTTTTAAGAAGAAATCCACCGCCCCCCCCCCCCGAAGAGCTCACAAAAATTGAGGTTTCTGTGTGGCTCACAGTGCTGTGAAGGGTTGCGTTCAACTTGTAAAGAGCCATTTTGATATTTATGCTAATTCTGTAATCCATCCTTTAACGTTCCTAACAATTTCCTGACAGTGTTTACCATGGGTGGAGAGCTTTGATGCAGATGCTACCCAATGGTCGGTTATGATTCCAATATCCATTTTGCACTTATTGGTGAAATTCCTGCGGGAGACTCATTGGAATGAGATGATCTGCTAAAACCGGTTGTGTTAAAATGGAAAAGCACTGCAATGTGGCTACACCATTGTAATTTTGTCCCCACTCTTTTCTCACCATCTAGGAGAACAAAAATTCTTCCTTTCTTTACTTTCAGAAAGGACACAATATAGTTGAAGTGAAAAGTTCATTTCCCCAGCTAATGAGTATAAACTGAAAATCGTATGCTTTCTTCAACAGAAAATCTAAGCTCGGATGAAGAATGTTGTCACATTTGTGGTGTTTCATTGAATGGTTAATGATCATAATTGCTGATGCATTGTGCATTTCAGTCATTGAGTAGGCCGAGTGTGTGGGGATCATAGATATATAAACATAGGGCAAAATGATAAAATGATCCCAGCAATGGTAAAATGCCAGAAAAATTATGTTGTTCATAAACCTATGATTACAGCAAAAGGGAATTGCATGTTACAGTATGTACCAGTTAATGCATACCTCCTTGAGAAAGGCTCTTGTGAGTGAATATAAACCAGAAGCTACTAATGACTACATTTTGAAAAAGATGACTCAAAAGCTGAAATTCTTTTTTTGCAAAATTGGTGGACTTTTGTTAGGTGACAGAAAGAATTACTTGAACTCTCCCCCTCAGTCCTCTGTAAAAAGAACCAAGTGTCCTTGATGAGCATGGAAGGATACATTTGTGTGCAACTCAGCATTAAACTAATTGAAAGTGAGAGATTATTGAAAAGGGCACTGGAAATGACCACTGTTGTGTCAGCTGCTCAGTAGCAATATTCCGACATCAGATGTTGATATTTCACAAACGGCCACTGAACTATTGCTGACTGGATTTCTTTTAGGTCAAGAAGCAAAGTAACAGGCCAGAATATTAAACTTGTAGGTCAGATGAAGGGAAAGTGATTCTCTGCTGGTTTGGTGTTAGGCCAGATGAATATAGAAGGCCAAAGTTAGCAGTGATAATCCCAGCAGGAAGCAGAATGTTCAGAGATCTTTGAGCTGAATCAGAATGTCAGAGGTAGGTCAGAAGGGAAGCTGGTATGCCATTGATTCCTTGTAAGACTTGAGGGCTAAGTAGGCACAAGGCAAGATTTGTAAAGTATTTGGCCTAGAGGAAATTGACAGATGAAGTCATCCATGTGAGGCAGGGGAAAACAGGAATGTATATTTAAAAAAATGCCCAGAACAGACTGTTATTTGCAGTCCATTGTGAAGACAGCATGAAAAATCTTGATCTTTGCAGTTGACTGTAAGAAATGTATTCACAGGAAATTATTTTCAGATGACTTAGGTTTGTGATAATTGTTTTGGGTTTGAAAGCCATGTCCTGGAGAATTTCCTAGTATCACAAAACATTTGAGATTGTTTTGAACATTGCAATAAGAATCAGTTGCTCATTGATTTTTGGGGTGTAATTGTACACAAAACTCCACTGATCCAGGATAATTGGTAATTATTTCAGAAAACAGATGTTCCTGATATCCATTGCCAAGTACTCTGCAGTAAGTAATAATTCGGAACAAAAAAAAAATCATGGGGTCATTTTCGCCTGGGACTTCATTGAATGAAAAATATCATCATGAATGAAGGGATGAACAAGGCTGGGAGAAAGCAGAAAGTATTTTTGCTCTTTTTTAAACTGGCATTCTGAGCAAATTACCTTTTTTTTTAACTGAACTGCATATTTTTAAGGGCATTATATAAAAAAAACTGTCCTCATAATAGTGTACAGAATTGCTCAGAGAAATGAAAGCAGAGTACTAATATTAAACAGAAATGCACTAAGACAAATGATACCATAGTAATAATGGCTTTAACCAATTAACTTATGGGGGAATACAACCAAAAATAAAATAGGGAAATCATTGAGGTGGAGAAAGCAGCATCATTGTTGATGACTCAGGGCAAGAATCCTTTATGTGATTTTGGCGCAAGTAAACACATTAAAAGCATGGTGGACAAAAGTGAATATTAAACTGTGGAATTTTGTACAAATATAACTAAGCAATTAGAAGACCATAAGACACAAGGACAGAATTCAGCTATTCGGCCCATCGAGTCTGCGCCACCATTCCATCATGGCTGACTTCTTCTCACTTTCAACCCCATTCTCCTGTCTTCTGTCCATAACCTTTGCCACCGTAACTCATTAAGGACCTATCAATCCCCACTTTCAGAAGGCCACACATAGCAAGACGGAAAAACAACAAATGTACAAAAGACGATTGGTTTCTGGCCATCTTGTTGTCTGCAGTCTTTCATTGATTTTATTTGTTTCTTTGTATTTACTGTGAATGCCCACATGAAAATGAATCACAGTTACATATATGTACTTTGATAATAAATTTATTTTGAACTTTGAAATATACCCAATGCCCTTACGAGTCAACTCACCACTTTAAATATACCCTGTAACTTGGCCTCCGCAACCATCTGTGGCACTGAATTCCATAGATTCACCACTCTCTGGATAACTAAATTCTTCCAAATCTCTATTCTAAAGGGATGTGTGTCAATTCTGAGGCTATGACCTCTAGTCCTGGACTCACCCACTTTAGAAATCATCCTTTCCACCTTCCACCCTATAAAGGTGTTTTTAATATTTGATGGGTTTCAGTGAAATCCCCCCTCATTCTCCTAAACTCCAGCGAGTACAGGACCGGAACCACCAAACAATCCTCAAATGTTAACCCTTTCATTCCCAGAATCATTCTCATGAACCTCCTCTGTATCCTTTACAATGCCAACACATCCATTCTCAGAGAATGGTGCCAAAACTGATCAAAATACACTAAGTGTATTATGCCATGTAATTTCATTGCTTTTTGTATTCTAGTACTCTTGAAATGAATGCTTTAACATTGCACTTGCCTTCCTTATCACTGACTCAACCTACAAGTTAACCTTCAGGGAATCCTGCACAAGGACTCCCAAGTCCCTTTGCACCTCTGATTTCTGAATTTTTTCCTCATTAAGAAAATATTCCTTCTACCAAAGTCCATGACCATAAACTTCACTACACTATATTCCATCTACAGTTTCTGTGCCCATTCTCTTAATCTGTCTAAATCCTTCAGCAGACTCCTTGTATCCTCAACCCTACCTGCTCCTTCACTATCTTCTTAATTGTCTGCAAACTTGACTACAAAGCCAATAATTTTGTCATCTAAATTATTGACATATAACATGAAAAGAAGTGGTAACACCACTGGCAAACAACCTGAAGAGTCCCCCTTAGTTCCACACTTTGCCTCCTGCCATTCATCCAATCTTCAGTCCATGCTAGTTCCTGCAATAGCATGGGCTCTTATCATCTTAAGTAGCCTCAAGTATGGCATCGTATCAAAGACCTTCTGAAAATTCAAGTAAATAACATCCACTGACACTCTTTTGTCTATGCTGCCTGTCACTGCCACAAAGAATTCCAATGGACTTGTCAGGTTAGGTTTCCCGAAAAGGAAACTATGCTGACGTTGGCCTATTTTACCATGTGCCTTTAAGTACCCCCAAATCTCATCCTTAATAATGCACTCCAATATTTTCCCAACAACCGAGGTCAAACTAACTGGCCTATAATTTCCTGTCTTTTGTCTCCTTCCTTCTTAAAGAGTGAAGGGACGTTTGCAATTTTCCTGTTCACTAGGACCATTACAGAATCTAGTGATTCTTGAAAGATCATTACTAATGCCTCCACAGTCTCTTCAGCCACCTCTTTCAGAAGCCTGGAGTCTAGTCCATCTGGTCCAGGTGACAGATCTATCTTCAGACCTTTCAGCTTCGCATACCTTGTCCTAAGTAATAGCAACTACACTCACTTCTGTCCCAGATACTTCTGAAATACTAACATATAGCTATTGTCATCCACAGTGAAGACTGAAGTAAAATACTGAATAAGTTCGTCTGCCATTTTTTGTCCTTCATTACTACCTTTCCACTGTCAATTCTCAGAAGTCCAACATCCACTCTCACCTCTCTTTTATACTTTATATATCTGAAACAAATTGGTTTCCTCATTTGTATTATTGGCTAGCTTGCCTTCATATTTAATCTTTTCTCTCCTTTTTTCTCTGCTTTTTTTTAGTTGCCTTCTGTTGTTTGTTAAAAGCTTCCCAATCCTCTAGCTTCCCACTAATTTTTGCTATATTGTATGCCCTCTCTTTTGCTTTTCTGGTGTCTTTGACTTTCCTTATCAGCCACAATTGACGCATCCTCCCTTTAGAATATTTCTTCTTTGGGAAGTATCTATCCTTCACCTTCCAAATTGCTCCCAGAATCTCCAGCCATTCCTGATCGCATCCGCTTCCGATCAACATTGTCCAGTTTCTTTTTCATGCCTCTGTAGTTTCCTTTGTTCTGCTGTTACTGATACATCTGATTTTAGTTTCTCTCTCTCAAACTGCAGCATGAATTAAATCATATTATAATCACTACCTCCTAAGGGTTCCTTTACCTGAAGCTCCCGAATGAAATCAGGTTCATTACACAGCAGCCAGTCTAGAATTACCTTTTCCCCAGTGGGCTCTAACAGAAGCTGCTCTAAAAAGCCTTGCCATATTCTACAAACTCCTTCTCTTGGGATCGCAGCACCAGCCTGATTTTCCCAATGTATCTGCATAGTGAAATATAGGGGGGTGATTGATAAGTTTGTGGCCTAAGGTAGAAGGAGATGAGTTATACAGCTCTCGTTACATGCACATGCAATTCAACTCTTTGAGTGATTATGCAGAAAGTTTGAAGTTAATAACTCATCACCCCTGCTGTGGACCACTTTCTGGAGGTCCAAGACGCCGACTTCTACAAAGAAGGGATCCGTATGCTCTACGACCGCTGGACTAAATGTGCAAATGTAAGAGGGGACTATGTTGAAAAATAAATGTGCTAGGTTTTCTAAAATTGATTCCTTCTAGACTTAGACCATGAACTTATCAGTCACCCCTCGTACCTCGTGAATATCATAGCATTGCCCTTTTTACAAGCCTTTTCTATTGCCTATTGTAATTTGTACCGCACATTCTGGCTAATGTTTGGAGGCTTGTATATGATGTCCCTGACCCTGACACCTGGCAGGCAACATACTATCTGGGGGTCTCTTTCATGCCCACAGTGTCTCCGGTCTGCTTCTCTATCACTACTGCGCAACTCTTTGCTTACATTTTGAGCCACAGAGCCAGCCTCAGTTCCAGAAATAGTCTGGCTTTCTACATTTAATTTTGTTTGTATGCAATGTTATTCTTCCAGAAGTTATTTACAATTGGATATTTTATTTTTAATTTCCATTTATCTCTCTTTTATTTCCTCTTCTTCTTCTTGCTCTCTCCTCATTTTATCTTGCTTTTACACACCTTTGTCACTTCTTTTAGAGTCTAGATATTCCTGGTGAGGATTCTTCATTCCCACTGAAGAAAACTTTCATTGCTTGTCCTCTTCAATGACACCTTCTGTTCCCAGTAGAAGTCACCATGCTAAGCAGAATGCGTATTGACAGTGATCCTGCACTGAAAAGCCAACAAGGTGTCAAGGTAGTTGTCATCAAAGTCAGTGGTGAAATCCGATTCTTTGCCATTTGAAAAAAAAACAGACCACTGTTTCCTTGGTGAACAGAATAAATTTACACTCATTTTTTTTTAGCCCTTGCACTCTCTTCAGGATACATTGCCTTGACTGCTAATGTAGCAAAGAAGGAGAGGTAAATGAGAAGTGGTGAAATACCCATGGTTATTCCTCAACTGCTGCTTGTGTTTGTATTGTATTGTAGATTCCATCTCTCCCAAAGTTAATTCATGAGTGTTAGTGATCACTGAAGCGAAGTAAATCAGCTTAACGTTTTATAGATGAGGCAATTTTTTTTAAACTGTAGAACTTAAGTGCTAATGTCATATAAGCAAAATTGGTTTATTATTGTCACATGTACCAAAGTACTGTGAGAAATTTGTCTAGCATTCTTTTCATACAGATCAATTCATTTCTACAGTGCATTCAGGTAGTACAAGGTAAAACAATAGCCTAATGCAGAATAAAGTGTTGCAGAGAAAGTGCTTTGCATATAGACAATAAGGTGCAAAGTCATGGCAATGTAAATTATGAGTTCAAGAGACGACCTTATCTTTCAATAATCTTTTATAATAGCTGAATAGAAACTGTCTTTGAGCCTGGTGATAATATGTTTTCAGGTTTTTGTATCTTCTGCATGATGGGAGGGGGCTAATAGAATTGAATTGACTTTGTTTTTTACATTTTTCACATACATGCGGAGTAAAAATCTTTATGTTACATCTCCATCAGAATGTGCAATGTGCAAATTATAGTAATTTGTAATGAATAGTATGTACAGAAAGACATACAACAGAACAGTCAATATAGCTTAGAAATACAATTGTGTCAGCGTGAATTAATCAGTCTGATGGCCTGGTATAAGAAGCTGTCCTGGAGCCTATTGGTCTTGGCTTTTATGCTATGGAACCGTCTCCCGGATGGTAGCAGCAGGAACAGTTTGTGGTTGGGGTGTCTTGGGTCCTTTGGGCCCTTTTTACGCACCTGTTGCTGTAAACGTCCTGAATAGTGGGAAGTTTGCATCCACAGATGCACTGGGCTGTCCTCACCACTCTCTGCAGAGTCGTGCAATTGAGGGGGGTACAGTTCCCATACCAGGCAGTGATGCAGCCAGTCAGGATGCTCTCAATTGTGCCTCTGTAGAAAGTCCTTATGTTTAGGGACTCATGCCGAACTTCTTCAACTGTCTGAGGTGAAATAGGCGCTGTTGTGCTTTTTTCACCACACAGCCGGTATGTACAGACCAAGTGAGGTCCTCGGTGATGTGTATCCCAAGGGACTTAAAGTTGTTCACCCTCTCAACTCCAAATCCATTGATGTCAATAGGGGTTAGCCTGTCTCCATTCCTCCTGTAGTCCACAACCAGCTCCTTTGTTTTTGCAACATTGAGGGGAGAGGTTGTTTTCTTGACACCACTGTGTCAGGGTGATGACTTCTCTGTAGTCTGCCTCATTATCATTTAAGATAAGGCCAATCAATGCAGTCTCATCAGCAAATTTAATTAGCAGATTGGAGCTATGTGTGGCAACGCAGTCATGGGTATACAGAGAGTAAAGGAGGCTTAGAACACAGCCCTGAGGGGCTTCTATGTTGAAGGTCAGAGGGGCAGAGGTGAGGGAGCCCACTCTTACCACCTGCTGATGATCTGACAGGAAGTCCAGCTACACAAGACAGGGTGAAGGCCGAGGTCTCTGAGCTTCTTGATTGCCTAATTCTGTTCCTGTGTCTTATGGTCTTATAGAGATTGTCAAGCCTGGAGGGAATTATGGTGTTGAATGCTGAACTGTAGTCCAAGAACGGCATTCTCACATAAGCATCCCTCTTCTCCAAGTGTGTAGGGACAACTTGTGGAGCTGTGGCTATTGCGTCATCTGTTGATCGGTTGTGTCAGTAGGCCAATTGTAGGGGTCCAGCGTGGGTGGTAGCATGCTGCAGATGTAGTCCTTGACCAGCCTCTCAAAGTATTTGCTTATTACTGAGGTGAGTGCAACAGGACGCCAGTCATTCAGACATGTTACCTTGGTCTTTTTAGGTACAGGGACAATGGTGGATATTTTGAAGCAGGAGAGCACTCTACACTGGGAGAGGGAGAGATTAAAAATGCAAACACATCTGTCATTTGTGCCGCGCACATCCTGAGTACCCACCCTGGGATGCCATCTGGTCCTGCAGCCTTGTGACTGTCCACTCGTTGGAAACATCTGTGTACTTCAGACTAAGGTGCAGGTCGTATCAGTGGCTCTCCTCAGAGGCTCAGTGTTGGCGACGTCGAACCGAGCATGAAGATGCTTTAGCTCATCTGGAAAAGAGGCAGTGATATTGGCAGCACCACTGTTTAGCTTTGAAGTGTGCAGACCTTGCCATAAGCCACATGTGTTGTTGGTGGAGAGTTGTATCTGTATCTTGTCCCTGTGTTGTCATTTTGCTGCCTTGATGACTTTCCATAGATCATAGCTGCATTTCTCGAGTTCCTGGTGGTTACCAGTGGCAAAAGCTCTGTCTCGCGCAGTGAGTGCAGCGCGCATGTAACTCTTGATCCAGGGTTTCTGGTTTGGATAGACCCTGATTGTTTTTTGGGGGATAACGTCCTCAATGCACTTCTGAATGAAGCTCGTGACCCCTTACATGAATTCAGAGACATCCTCATCACGAAAGACATTCCAGTTGACATAATCAAAGCAGTCCTGTAGCATGGAGGCTGATTGGTCGGACCAATAGTGGATGGTTTTAACTATGGCCGCCAGTTGTTTCAGCTTCTCCCTGTACGTGGGGAGAAGCAGGATGGAGAAGTGATCAGACTTCTGAAGCGGCAGACAGAGGAGCGGTTTGTAAGCGTTGTGAAAGGGAGAGTAGCAGTAGTCAAACATACTATCTCCCTGTGTGCTCACCTGGATGTGTTGACAAAACTTCGGAGAGACTTTAGTCAGAGAATGATCAGGGTGGGTGGCATATTCAGTTGCTGCATACTGATTGTTCTATCGAAGCAGCGAGAAGTCTTAACCGAGTCCATGGAGGGGAGGCACTGAGCGATGTCCACATCTCTGCGCTTTCTTGCAGTCACCAGCAGAGCAGCTGCCATATGAAGCCATGATGCATCTGGAGAGGATGCTTTCTGTGGTACATCAATGAAAATAGATCAGGGTCAGATCAGGCATGCCAAATGTCTTTAGTCTCCTGACGAAGTTGAGGCATTTGTGAGCTTTTTTGGTCATGGTGTCTATGTGGTGGAACTAAGACAGGCTTTTGGTGGAAGTTGATTCCTGGGAACTTTCTCTACCTCAGCACCATTGATATAAACAGGAGCATGTGCATTGCCCCTCTTCCAGAAATCAATGACTTCTCATTTGTTTTGTTGACATTAGGGGAATGCTGTTGTCATGACACCGTATCACTGGGCTCTCTATCTCCTTTCTGTACTCTGACTCATCATTATTTGAGATATAGCCCATTATGGTTGTATCACCTGCAAACACATACACCTTTCCAAAAATAACCATCGCTTCAGCTAGTTTCCACTTCCTAATTGTTCTGCAAAGGCACATAGGGTTTAATTTTGGTTTCATGTGCAAGATATGCAAAGCGAATATTGAAACTGGAGTTTTTAGTGAGATTTAAAATTATCATTACAGTGAAACTTATATCCCACCACAGATCTAGACTGGATATTGTATTTCCCAAGCTGCTTTACTAATTTGATTATCTTCCAAAGATTGATAAGGATACTGACAATACACTGAGTGAATTTTTAATTTCTTGCTGAATTATCAAGGAGAAAGTTAGGCAACAGGTTATGTATGAAGAACTTCTTGATGAGCACCAAAACAAAAGTGTTTAAGGTTAAGTATATGGTTTACTAGCATTTAACACGTATAGAAACGATAATCAAACACATGGAAATTTACATTATTAAAACAATACCTAATTGTTGATTCAGATATTAGACAGTAATTATAGAAAATCAGTATTAATGCACACTGAATATGAATTATTATAATGATGAGGATGTGTTATTGCAGTTAGTGAAGTTATTTTTGAGCTCAATCTAAATATGACTGCGAAGTAAACAATATTAGCCAACATATAGAATATGGAGTCTGTGACATAAAATTGCAGAGTTCAGATCATCTGGCCTTGAATACCATCACTTCCTACAAAGCAAAACTAAGCTCACTAAAATGACCTAAAGGTTTTGCTCCCAGATGAGCTCAATGCCATTTATGCTTGCTTTGACTAACAGGATATGGAGACACCTTCATGAACTCCCACAGACCCTGATGACCCTGTAGTTTCAGTCTCTGAGACTGAAATGAGAGCATCCTTCAGGAGGATGAACCCATGAAAAGTATCTGACCCAGATGATACACCTTGCCAAGTACTGAAAACTGCTGCTAATTAACTGGCTGGAGTGTTTACTGAGATCATTAACCTCTCACTTCAGCACTCTGAGGTACCCACCTGCTACAAGCAGGCCTTAGTCATACCGGTGCCCAAGAAAAAAGTAGTAACTTGGCTCAATGGCTATCGTCCAGTAGCACTTATGAGGGGTGGTTGATAAGTTTGTGGCCCAAGGTAGGATGAGTCAATTTTAGAGAACTTAGCACATTTATTTTTCAACATAGTCCCCTTGTACATTTACACGCTTAGTCCAGCGGTTTTGGAGCATACAGATCCCTTTGGTGTTCTTTCCCTAGAATCAGGCATCAGTTTGTGGAGTCTCACATTGATTACACTTTACCTCTGGATCTCTGTTGAGATCCATTGTACCCATAAGTGGCAATATCCAAGTCAATTAACCTGTGTTTCATTCTTAAATGTGAAGACAAAGAGACATTTTATTCAAGCTAACAGAGTCAAAGGAAAACTCCCAGCATTTCTGATTCAAAAGATTACTTCTGATAATGGCAGAGGGGATCCTTAAGACGTGATAAAAGCTTGTAACTAAATATCAGGGAAGAGCCCAATCCCAAACACCTCAGCAACACATTCCTGCATGAATTGTATTTTTCTTCATTCCCCTTTTATATTCAATATTCCATTGATCTCTGTGCCTAATATATTCAAGGACTGAGCTGCCTCATGGGAGAGAATTCCAAAGATTCATTAAATTTTAAATGAAAACATCTTTTTCCTGCTCAGGGATCAGCTGACTGCGACTTTAGATCCTTTCTCTGGTTTTAGATATCCTAGTCGGGGGAAAGTCTTCACTCAGATGGTAGTGAACATCTGGAATTCTCTGCGACTGAGGGTGGGTGAAGGCCAGATCATTAGTTCAAAGTTCAAAGTAAAAAAAAATTATCAGAGTCCATACCTGCCACAATTTATTAGTTATATTTAAGATGTTGATAGATAGAAATATTTGAAAGATCATCGTATTGAAAGTTAGAGGAAAATGCATTGAAAAGGAGATGAGACCAGCAGAGATGATGTTATTAGCTGGGGGGGGGGGGGGCAAACAAGGGCTCTGATGGCAAACTCCTGCTACTTGTGTTCTTTTATCGATCTCTCCCTCAGGCTTCCTAAGTATTGTGTATATTTTAATGAGATCAGCTCCCATTTTTTTCCAAAACCCTGGAGGTCCTGTGTGCATATTTTGTCTTCAGAGAACAATCTCCCCCATCATAGGTTCAAACTAGTCAACTTTTGTTTCACCCCTGTAGTGCAGGTACTGCATATTATTTCTGAGGTAAGGATCCCAATCCTCTATGTGATACTCAAGGCATGGTCCCATCATGGCTCTAAATCAGTAGGTTGATACATGAGGTAAGAGGTGTCTACAAAGATAGTGGATACATTTAGTGATGGGTGCATGAAATGCACTGCCAACCAAGGTGGTAGAGGTGGATACAACAGGGTCTTTTAAGAGACTCTTAGATAGATACATGAAGCTTAGAAAAACAGAGGGCTATGCAAAAGGGAAATTATCATCAGTTTCTGGAGTAGTTTACTTGGTCGGCACAACATTGTGGGCTGAAGGGCCTCCAATGTGCTGTAGGTTTTCTATGTTCTATGTTCTGTTTGTGATGATATTTCAAGATTCTCTGTGTTCTGGAATAGTTCCAACAGACTTGAAAAAAGCAGCTGATTAAGCATGACTTTTTAAGAATGTAGGGAATAGTAAAATGTAGACCAATTAAACTGATCTCCATTATAGGCGAAATGTTTCAACCCATTATTAACTAGGTTGTAACAGGACACTGACAAAATCATTACATCTTAAGCAAAGTCGGCATGGTTTTATGAAAGGAAACATTTAATTTGAGAAATATTAGTGCTTTAAAGATTTAACGCAAGTTAAGGAGGATCCAGTAAAGGTAGCATGTCTGAATTTTCAAGCGATCCAAGATGCCAACAAAAAGTTGATACTTTAATTAAGGATGAAGTGTAACATATGATTATGAATGGAAGATTTGTTAGAAGACAACTAACAGATAGTAGGAATAAATGCTTTTGGTTCCGGTTAGAAGTTTGTTGCTAGTGGTGTGCCAAAAGGATCAGCAAAAAACCCTCAGCGATAACTAATTGTCTGCTGATTAACAGGATAAGTGAGTGGGCAAGGAGTTGGCAAAAGCTAGGGACCAGAGATGTAGAGCAGCATTGTCATTATAACTTATAAAGGTAAAAGATACTCTTTTAGATAGACACAAAAATATGTTGATTTTTTTTCTAGGAGAAGTGCAGAAGTAAGAAAATCTTTCTAAATTTGGCCAAAAGACACAGGGGCAGAATTAGTCTATTTGGCCCATTGAGTCTGCTCCATATTTAATCATGGCTGGTTTATTTTCCCTCTGAACCCCATTTTCCTGCCTTTCCCCCATAACCTTTGACACTCTTACTAATCAAGAACCTATTAAACTACACTATAAATATACCCAATGAATTGGCCTCCACAGCTACCTGGGGCATTGAATTCCACAGATTCACCACACTCCAGCTAAGGGAATTCCTTCTCATCTCTTTTTTAAAGGATTGTCCTCCTATTGTGAGGCTGTGCCTCTGGTCCTAGACTCACCCACAAATGCAAATATCCTCTCCTTGTCCAATTTACCTAAACCTTTCAATATTCAGTAGGTTTCATTGGAATTTCCACCCACCCCCTATTTTACTAAACTCCGGCAAGTATAGACCCAGAGTCATCAAATGCTCCTCATATGTTAAAACTTTCGTTCCAAGGATCATTTCATAAACCTCCTCTGGATTGTCACCAATGCCCGCTGGTCCTTTTGTTTAGATATGGGGCCTAAATCTGCTCGCATTACTCCAAATATTTGTGCAGATCTTTGCTGAATCCATACTTACAACACTGCCTCTTAGGAACAGTTTTGGTCGAAGCAACCTGGGAGTTGGTGCTACAGAGTATCAATTGGCTTTGAAAAGACCTTGAATAAAATTGGCCTAAACTCTCTGAATCTTAGATTACTGCAAGGTAATCTCATTGAAATGAGTAATGTTCTGCAAAGGAATGTTGAGAAGCACTTTTTTCTCCTTAGAGATTCCACAATTAGGGACATCATCCCAGGGTAAGGAGCCAAGCATTTAGGATTGAGAGGTAGAGAACTTTCTTTACTTGGAGAGTTAAAAAATTGTTGGAATTCTCTGCCTCTAATGCTTAAGTCATTCAATACATAAATGAATAGATTTTTGAGGGCAAAGGCTGTCAAAATGTGAGATTGTATCTGTAGCATCTATGTAGCACTTGTCTTATCTCATGTGACTGGTCACCACACTCTTTATGAGAAAATCAAATTACATGGTACTACATTAGGTGCTAGTGGGCCAACAGAAGCTCTAGGTATTGGAAGGAGGCAGTGAATAGAAAGCAAAAACTATTTGTTTGTTTATAGAAATAGCAATATATACAAAATATTTACATGAGTAAGAACAATTAAAAATTCCAACATTCTGTCTCAGGTTCCAAGTCTCAGACATCAATGAAATCCTTTTTAGTTAAAATCCGTGAGCCTCATTAGAATAAGCCTTTATTACTCCAATTTCTTTAACTAATTATATCTAGTGTTATTCCCTGTTTAAAGGTTTACAGACTAACAATTGCCTTTCTATTTATCCCTAGTTAGTTAGAAAACAAATTGAATTCCTATTATGGCTAACTTCAGGTCTGTATGTGTACAATTCAAATTCAATGCCAAAAAATAAATATATACAGCTTAACTCCTTTCACAACAAATCTACATCATCACAACTTTTAAACAAAGTTAATCTCATTCAGTAACTTATCAAAATCTTTGCAAAAATAATCAGTTCTTCCAGAAAATCAAATTCAAAGAAATAAACATACATCCAACCATATTAAGTCCTCTATGTCTTGAAACATTTTATTCCTGTGCTTTTTCTTTGATCTTGGGTGGCTCGCCATCTTGTTTCTTGGCTCGTTCGTCGAAATAATGGGTCATCCACAGAAAGTTGATTCACAATACTTACACAAAAAAGAATATGTCCAAATCCGGTGGCATGACTTGACAGAACTAATTCCTGGTTACACAGTAGAGATGTTGGACACTGCTGTCTGCCGACATCATCTCGCTGTAGCTGGTGCTCGTTATAGCTGTAGCTCCAATAAATCTTTTATCGGTATCGTCTCCCTCCAGGGGTTTATAGTAAATAGGGTACAGATACTAACCATTCATTCCACGTTTAACAGTTTTTATCTTTAGTTAATTTCTAACAGTTTGCTGTGATTTCTGTTGCTTGGCTGCACCTCGTCAGCCACGCCTTGTTCTCTCATAGGTTTTTTTTCCAAGTTTGCTTTTTTTTAAAATTTAGTAAACCTCATTTTCATTCCTCCACAGGTGAAGCTTTCTAATATTGTATCTTTGAGTTAACCTGGGTTACATATCCAAGATACATGATTAGTCATGATCTTATTCAGTGGAAGAGAGAACTTTTGGAGAAAACGTCTCATTTACAAACTTAGACACAAGAAGTACTGCAGATGCTGGAAATCTAGAGAATACACACACTATGCTGGAGGAGTTCAACGGGTCAGGCAGCATCTGTGGATGGAAATAAACAGTTGATGTTTTGGGCTGAGACCCTTCATCAGGACTGAAACTTTTCATGAATATCATTTGAAATGCAGTACTTATTTTCCCCTTGAAATGTATTTAAAAAAAGCAAAAAAGAATTTGGAAAGTATGTGTTACTTGTAAAGAAATGATTACAGATAGCTAAGTGGTTGTATAAAAATGATTTTAAAAAATGAACATATCTGCTATCTGCTGATTTACTGAAGTCTTAAATATTTTGATCTAATTTAAATATCTGCTAAATCTATTATCACTTTTTAAGAACACTGAGATTGATTTTATCTGGATATTACTTACTATAAATTTTATGACCAAATCAAAATTTACAACTCTTGCATCAGTAACACAGATACGCCAGTCATTCTAACATATTGTATGTGCGCTTGTGACAATTTCTAACTTTTTATCTAGGGTTGATGGTTTCCAGAAAGCCATGCAGTATCATTTAATTTGCATGAATAGCCTTTTTGAAAATAAAAAAAGGTGCAAGATTAGTGCCAAGATTTGTGACTTTCTAATGAATATCTTTGCTTTCTTGGGATTTATGGAATGCAAAAACAATGCTGAACCAAAGCCCTCAACTGAGTGTCTGTCCCTGAATTATATGGCAAGAGTCCATTCCCGGATTCCTTCAATGTTAATTACTGCTCTGCCGTCTGTGATTCCAGTACTGAGTGGTAATCCATACTGCAGCACAATGACTTTTATCTGGGGTAAAGGAGTCCAAAACTAAAGGAAATAGTTTCAAAGTGAGAGGGGAAAGGTGTAAAGGGGACCTTGAAGGACAGGTTTTACCGCACAGATAGTGTAGGTATATGGAATGAGCACACAAGGGGAGCAGGTACAATTACAGCATTTAACTATATATTTGGACAGTGGATAGAAAAGACCTAGATGGACAAAATGCAGGCAAATGGAACCAGGAGGACATCATAGATGATGGAGTCAAAAGTTCTGTTTGCAAGTTGTAGAACTCTGTAATAGTAATATTAGAGGGAGGGAATTACCTCGGAATCACTTCTTTTGGCTCTATCACAATGCAGGCTTACGCCTAGGAGTGGGTTAGCTGTGTACAACTCATCTACATATTTTCCAGGGATAAAAGGCAACTGGAAGATGGGTAACAAAATATCAAGGCACTGAACAAAAAGTATATGAAGATTAACACACATAACAGTGTTATGTTGGAAGCCAAGGGATGAGACATTATGATATTCTCATCATTTTTCTATTGTATTTTTATTTGAGAATTAAAAGGAAATATTGTTCAATTCCAGAGGATCTGTTGTTGATCCTGGCTTAAGTATATCTGAATTAATTATATTAAGTCCAACAGAATTAAACAAATGAACCACATATTATTCCTGGTAATTATTCATTAATATATAGCAAACACAATGAACCTTGCACAAACACAGCAGCTCCAGAGTGGTAACAAAAGCCAAACTATTTGAAGAATACACACCATTAGCTGATTCTGTGATGTAAAACCACATCAGATAACAGTGAGTGAACTTGCCAAGGTTGGTGGTTCAGCTCAGTTTGATGAAAACTGGTTCCACTCACTAAAAACATGTCCTGCTGTCGTAGAACATCTCTGCCATCTGTCTGCTGCTTGTACAAAGCTTTGAATCCCATCTGCGGTCTTCCTGCCCTATTCTTATCATAGCCATCTGCAGCCAGTGTTAATCCACTGTGTACGGTTGACAGCTTTTCTTCTAAGTCAAATCAATGGAATGAATGTTGGTTCAGACTGTTCAGATTTTACTGGGCTGATCCAGATGATTTGGATTTAAGTCATCCATACTGATGGGATATACCACACCTGTGTACCATGAGCAGGAAAATCTTACCATGAGGAAATAATACTGCAGTAATGCAACAAAAGTTATAGTGCTTTCCCAGTTTAACTTTCAGAAGCTGCTATTTGGAAAGGAATGAGAATGCGACCAGTACAGCTTATAAAATTGAACAATTTAGTTAATTTAAATACAAGTTGGTATACCAGCCTTTCAGTCGATTTGATGTGAAAGGAAATGACTTAAATTAATGGCAATACTATCTCACACTCAGTTTATCCTGCACTAGCTAATTAATGCCAATTTAACAGATGTTTCTCTGGCAGTGCTTTCGCCTCTTGCAAACAACTAGGTCTGGACCTCCTCAATATGCAGATATTAGGATCCAATGAAGTGCATGCAATTCCGGTTTAATGCACAATTATGTCTAATGAGAGATCCCCAGAAAAGCCTGATGCCAAACTGAAGAGACTCTTGTTTGGGAAGATTAGTTTAAGAAATGGAGGAGCACAGATATGTGCCCAGGAAGTTAACTCTGGTGTTCCCCAGGCTCAGTCCACCACACATCCCCCCCCCCAATGATTTCTCTCTCTTGTACTCATTTCATAAGGATTCCCACAGCTACCTAGAGTATTATAGAATCATACAGCATGGAAGTAGGCTTTTCAGCCGATCCAGTCTATACCAACCAAGATGCTCATCTAAATTAGTCCCATTTGAAATTCTGCAGATTCTGAAAATCCAGATTAACAGCCACAGAATGCTGCAGGTCAACCAATAAGTTACATTGTTAAAACACTGGTAAACAGGAAGACCAGTATTGTGGGGTCATGATTGGCTGAGACAACTGCAATTTGATTGGAGGTCCATCCATAATTTGCATGCCACATCCCCTACAATAGAGTTTTTATATATCTCTCCCTCCCCCCTCTCTCTCCCCCTCTCTCTCCCCCTCTCTCTCCCCCTCTCTCTCCCCCCTCTCCTCTCCTCCCCTCCCCTCCCCTCCTCCCCCTCTCTCTCCTCCCTCTCCTCCCCTCCTCCCCACCCTCTCTTCCCACTCTCTCTCTCTCTCTCTCTCTCTCTCTTTTCCCCTCTATCTCTCTATCTCTGCACAGTACTGTATACTGTATTGCTTAAAATAGAAAGGTGACGGTGAAACAGAAATATGAATACTTTCAGCATTCTTTATTTGCTTAAAGAATTCATTACCAGTTATCTGTAAAGGTATGTGAATGACATACATTATAATGCCACCATCTCATAAGTACACATCTCACTAAAAGTAAATCAAAACTAACCACACACATCTCGTGGCTCTGTGATTTTCCTTCAATTAGTTTTATGTTTTGGAGTTACAAAACATAACCAATTACTGCATAACTGTATGAAATGGACAGAGGAACCTGAGCATTATTCTTGAGAGATACTGGAGATCAACATTGTCCATTAAAATATGTTCTGTCTTCTATTGGCAGTGTAATATTGTTTTATTTCAATGATTAAAGGTCATGACAGATTAACAGAATCCTGAATTTCAAGGTTAGCTTCAGGGATATCAATTCAGATGTAAGATTGCAAATGCCATCCTGGATTCACGTAAAGCAACTTCTTTTGCATAGATAGTTATTGTTCGGACCTCCTGGAATTTAATTAATTTTAACTCCATAAAACCTGTCTTTGATTTATCATTTGGAAAGGTGGTAATAACGCAGGCTGCTTGGTTGTTACCAGCAGAATAGGATGCAGCTCCCTTGATGCTCACTGCGCTTGTTACAGTGGAGACCAAGAGTGGTTTTGAGGATGTCAAGCGAGATTGGACAACCCATTGACATTGCTGTTCAAGCTTCAGTTTCACAGTCCAGTGGCTGGGGTTCAACCAATGATTCCCAGTGCTGTCTTTGTGAAGTTTCTACACTCTCCCCTTGACCATATGTGTTTCTAATTTCCTCCCACATCTCAAAATTATGCCAGCCAATAGATTAACTGGTGATTGTAAAATGGCTTTGGTGTGTAGATGAGAGGTAAAATATGAGGGACACCTAGGAAAAATAAGGTAGGTCAGAGGATGCTGTCCAGGTTGCATTCCATCTTGGACGATGTCTCCCATCCACTACATAATGTACTGTTTGGGCACAGGAGTACGTTCAGCCAGAGACTCATTCCACCGAAATACAACACTGAACGTCATAGGAAGTCATTCCTGCCTGTGGCCATCAAACTTTACAACTCCTCCCTTGGAGGGTCAGACACCCTGAGCCAATAGGCTGGTCCTGGACTTATTTCCTAGCATAATTTACATATTACTATTTAACTATTTATGGTTTTATTACTATTTATTATTTATGGTGCAACTGTAATGAAAACCAATTTCCCCCGGGATCAGTAAAGTATGACTATGACTATGACTATTAAGATTAGTGCTAATACGGGCACTGGATAGTTGTTGTGGACTCATTGTGCTATAAGGACCTGTTTCTATGCTGTATCTCTCTGTGATTCTGATATTAAGGTTGGACGGTTAAATTATGAGGAATTTCAACTTCTGGCATTAGGTATAAAATGTTGGCAGATCCAATACAGTTTGCTAGATTATGTTTAAAACTACCTTTACTTACTCCCAATAACAGCAGATAGTGCTTCCTGATGTCAGGCTGGTGTGCTTCTCGTGAAAACTTAGAAGCAGTGTTTTGGTGCTATTGCACATTTTTTTTGTACTAAATAGAGTCTGGGCAAGCTGACTTCATATCAGACCCCAGAAAATTTGGCAGAAGTTTGAATCCATAACTTTTGGCTGGATGAAGAATCCTGCCAAAACAAATATAAGGCTTTGTTTAAATCCACAATGGTCTAGTGTATGTGAATTGGCAAACACCAGAGAGTTTTCATTCTATCACGGGAGATGAAACTATATTTTCTTTTCTTACTGTGTCAATATAGTTATTTTTCATTTGTAAGACCTGTACCCCTGATAAAATTAGCTGGATAAACTGCTTTAAAAAATCACAATAGGGCTGTTGCAGCAGACAAGGACCTACGGAAACAGGGACAGGACCTTTGTAAAGAACAGATGTAACATGAGCTATGGTGGATAAATGAGTGGATAGATTTGGAAACAAAGAAAAGGAATCAAGCCAGTGAGGCAAAAATCAGACAGGAAGCTAAAGCTAAACAAAAACATTGTTCAAGCTTGTTAAGCATTCTGGAAAATCTCTGCCATTTAGAACCATCTCTTTCAAAGGCTATGTTTTCCCTCTGATTAGCAAAGAGAAATTGCAAATTAGCATTTATCACTGACCAGTTGACATTTTCAACCAATTTTTATGGCTGTGCATAAGATTAATTGCCTGTTAATCTATTGTGCAGATAACTAATGTGAGGGCCTACCAGCTGCTCCTTGATGAGGAGGCATATGTTATGAAGGAATTGAGTAAATTGATCACCCAGGAGCCATGGCAAAGACTGATAGAGAAGTCTCAGTTTTCAATAGTCAAGGGTGAGATCACTATTCAGTTTGCTTAAAAAAAAGCAGGAAGTGTCACAAATAGACTTTGTAACAGCAGGATAGAGAGAAGAGATAAGGGAGGAAAGAACAAAAGGCAGTAAGCAACGGACAAACTGAATGATCACAAATAGGGCTTCTTGTCATCACTGACAGTCACATCAGTCTCCACGTTAAATGAATCATCTCAGTCCATTTCAGAATCATGTTTATTATCATGGACAATATGTGAGGAAATTTGTTGTATTGAGGCAGCAGTATATTGCAAGGTATAAAAATGACTAAGTTACAAAAATGTATAGTGCAAAAGGTGAAAAATGAGATTGTGTTCATGGGTTCATGGATCATTCAGAAATCTGATGGCAGAGGGGAAGAAGCTGTTCTTAAAATGTTGAATGTCAGTCTTCTGTACCTCTTGCCTGATGGTAATAATGCAAAGAGGTCAAGTCCCAGTTGGTGAGGGTCTTTAATGATGAGTGCTGCCATTTTAAGGTAACCAAACCTGACAGGAGAACAGGAGAGGACAACTAGATTTAGTTTCCACTGCATGAGGAATATCAAACACTGAGCGACTGTCTTGTTATAAACATGCATCTAATCCACCAGCAGGACCCTTGGCTTGAAGTTTCTAGCCACCTGTCACATTCCATTCCACTTCCTCCCCTTTCAATATTACAAAAGAACTCCACTTTAACTTAAGTAATATCACCACAAATTTCAGTGAGGCACATTGCTGTCTTCGAGTTGCAACATGAAGTTTGTACATTTCTATTAATAATAATGTTACAGTATTCCTGTTTGTATTCTTTTGTTTCCTTGCATGTTTTGTATTCTTGTATTTGTCATCCTTTAACTTATTTGCCTTGAGTCTCTGGAATAAATTAAAGAGAAAGTTGGCCAAAATTCTCCTGCAATTCACTGATGCTTTAATTGCAATGTTTAAGTTATTATGAGATCTGATAAAGTAAACAGATGGAAATTGATTCATCTGGTTGAACTGTTTAGAAATGAAGCAACCATCTTCAAATCTTGTGAAAGCTCTTTCAGGAGTGAGGCTAGGAGACATTCAAAAATATACAGGAAGGCAGAAATTTGAAGCTTTCTTCTGCAAACCGCAATAGACACTGAATTGATTGGCAGTTTTAGGTCTGATAGATTCTTGACAACCAAACATGTTTGAAAATACAAATGAAAATTATATTGATAAAGTTGGCCAAAGATTAGCATTGAATGGTAGAAAGACTGAAGAAGTTGTTGTGGGTTGGAGAGAGCAAACTGGTTTAATTCCAGACCTGTGAACATGTATCTGAACCATTTTATCCTAATGGGCAGTGAATAGATTTCATAATGGACAATTGGATTCTTGAGTGAACTTCTTGTTGCAGCAAGTGAAATATGTAGAGAGCCTGTTAAGGGTGAAGACCAATGGGCTACATTTTGTTTCCCACGGTTACGCTGCCCCATGGAAAAAAAATTGTGCAATGGTGCCACCTGGTGGCTATTAGTAATAGTACACAGAAAAAAGTTGAGACTAAGATTTGAACAAAAACAACAGGAATTCTGCAGATGCTGGAAATTCAAGCAACACACATCAAAGTTGCTGGTGAACGCAGCAGGCCAGGCAGCATCTCTAGGAAGAGGTACAGTCGACGTTTCAGGCCGAGACCCTTCGTCAGGACTAACTGAAGGAAGGTCTCTTACTAACTCTTCCTTCAGTTAGTCCTGACGAAGGGTCTCAGCCTGAAACGTCGACTGTACCTCTTCCTAGAGTTGCTGCCTGGCCTGCTGCGTTCACCAGCAACTTTGATGTGTGTTGCTTGAGACTAAGATTTAGATTGCTCTGTCAAAGGAGTGAGAAAATCCAATATTCTTCAGAAAGCAAAAACTCCAGGCCAACCAAACTGATCAAAAGTATTAACTGAAGTCAGCAGTAATAATAGGAAATTACATCACCTTATACCTTGACAACATTGTGGAAGCATAAAAAATGTCCATATTGACTTTGCTTCCAAAGCATGTCAAGTAAACCAACTTGGAAAAATATCCAAAAGGAACATGGCCCGGTGGTAATTGATGCATTTTATGGATTAATTGCAGATAGGATTACAAAACCAAGGGAAAATTATGTGATCTTTTTTTAAATTCTGTAATAAGTTTGCTTTCTAAAGGGATTCAGTTTTATGACAATCTTCCTTTTATCCCATTTTTTTAAAGCAATCCTGTAAACAGGATTTTGCTATTTATTGATTAATTTGGAAACACTGAAAGCTTTAAGACAAATGCTGGGCCACAGTGTTTCAAACATTTTGGTTTAAAATAATTTATGTGATTTATCGCATATAAATGTTGCAGAGGAACAGACTGTAGTGTTTGAAGGAGTTTTCAGGAGACACATTCTCAGCAAGTCATCTGTCATGTGTTTTATTTGTCATGTGCAAAGTTGCTCTTGCTGAGTACTTGACTAAATGACACATTCTATCTGCCAGGATGGTATTGCATCTTCATTGAAGCTCATCAGCTGAGAGGTTAAAAAAACCTACTGCTCAGCACCGTCTACAATTGAAGGGACTAACAAAAGTCAGGCATATGTTTCTAAGTGCTCTTGAGAAGGCAGTGATGAACCACCTTCTTGAACTATTATAGTCCTTTGGGTGAAGTTACCCCATTGGCATAATTGGATACTGAAGATGAGGCTGAAATATCCACAACACATTCAGCCCAGTCGTCAGACATCTCTGTTCAGTCCATGTGATATCAGGAAACTGCTGAGAGCAGTGGGCACTGCAAAGCCTGTGGGACAATTAGCTCAAAAACCAGCTGCTCCTCTCACCAAATTATTGCAGTACAGTGTTACAACACTGGCATCTCCCAGACGATGTGGAATATTGTCCAGGAAGGTTTTCTGCAAAAAAGCATGGCAAATCCAGTCCAGCTTTCTACCATACAAACTATCCGTTCTCTGCCATTGGCAACATGACAGAATGTGTTGTCCACAATGTGACTGAGTGATATTTTATCTGCTCACAGTCGACTGTTGGGATTTCACTTAGATCACTCAACCAAAGAACCGAATCTCAGGTGGAGTGAGAATGACTGTCCTTGACATCCAAGCACAGCATTTGACCAAGCATACATTGAGGAGCCCAGCAAATGAAAATGAAGTTCACAGAAAATCTGCCAATGGGTGGACACATGTCATGCATAAAGGAAGGTAGACCTTCTTGCTGAAAGGCAAATTACTTCAGAACCAGGTCATTGTAAGTGTTCCTCAGATAATATAGAAGTTACAATTCCTGGATGAAAAATTGACCTGACTGGGAATCAAAGGACTGCAGTGTTCAGGCACTGAGTATGTTCTTGCCCACGATCAATATTGGGGGAAGGACAAAGTCAGAAAATTGATTTCCTAATGAAATCGGAAATCATTTTTGATTTCAGCACATTGGATGTAAGGAGAGTGAATGATAGTCACTCGATTTTACAATATTTTAAAATGATACATAAAGTATATAAAATATCAAGTTTTCAAGATTTTAAACACTAGAACTTAAACAATATGATAACAGTAACATAATAAGAATGAACACTCAGTGTTCTGCATGCAAATAAATGTGTCCGCAGTACATATGCGATCTACGTCTACCATAATGTTGAGGGGCTGAATGCAAATACATTTGAGCCCTCAGACTAACATAATGGTGCCCCGCCCCTAGATTCATTTCTGAGTCAACAGTGGAGCAGGATGTTGAGTGTGCTGACTTCAAAGCAAAAGCTTGCTCCAGATTTCCAAATCCTTTTGCGAAAAAGCTGCACAATCTGGGTGGTGGTGGAGGAATCTGCTTGGATTCTGGAAATTATGCTCATGCTTTTGGTAGACGTGGATGTTTCAGAAACACAGAGCAGTGAAGGAATATGACAGTTTCACTAGAGGGATGCATGAGAACCAGCAATCTGTTTTCTCCTTTGAAAAAAATGAGTTCAATTTGGTTATTGGGGTACTAGAACTACTGATAATGCTAAACCTTGTCCATCAATATTTAGGTTTGGGGGAACCATTTCATTTGAGTGTAAGAGATTTTGAGAAACAGCAGTAGGAATTCTCAGCTAAGTGATTTATTGATGTGGGCATTTAAATTACCAAAAGAAAATTGACAGTCATTTATTTCATCGCTAATTATGGAGGTTTCAATGGCAGTTATGCATGCCTTTTCAACATCAGTCACTTGATATTTTAAGACGTGAGACAAGGTGATGAAAGTCGGTTAATTTAACTTCTGGAAATTGGTATAAGAAAATTGTTACACAAATGATTTAATAAATAAAGTACTTATTATGTAGAAATTAATGTGCCACTTTTACTGTTGAGGTGGTTCACAGTCAAGAATGACTGAAGGTATTATTAATCACTTCAGCTATTTGTATTGTAATTCAATGTGATTAAATAACTCTAAATAAATAACTGTTACAGCAGAATTAACTGAATTGCTTTAAAGTATGGTAACAGCATACAAATTTTTCAATCATAAATCATAATATCTTTTCCTACTTTTCTATGTGCATCCTTGCCAATTTGAATCTGGAACTATACCAATGGCTAAGTGATATACCAGAAATATACTCTTTGTGTGAAACCTTATTGATGAAAATTGTGAATGGAGCTCTCTGCCTCCTTTATGTACTGAATTCTCCAATCCAACAGACAGTAGGATCAAGGGCAAGGCAAGATTGCTTATAAAGGAAGTTTTCTAGCCTTTGGGTTAATTTTACCTTGATTTCACACTGGGAGAAGTCTTGTAGTCAGAATCAGAATCAGAATCAGGTTTATTCTCACTGGCATGTGTCATGAAATTTGTTAACTTAGCAGCAGCAGTTCAATGCAATACATAACACAGAAGAAAAAAAATAAGTAAATCAATTACAGTATATGTATATTGAATAGATTAAAAATCGTGCAAAAAAACAGAAATAATATATATAAAAAAGTGAGGTAGTGTCCAAGGGTTCAATATCCATTTTGGAATCGGATGGCAGAAGGGAAGAAGCTGTTCCTGAATCGCTGAGTGTGTGCCTTCAGTCTTCTGTACCTTCTACCTGATGGTAAGAGTGAGAAAAGGGCATGCCCTGGGTGCTCGAGGTCCTTAATAATAGACGTTCCTCTCTGAGACACCGCTCCTTGAAAATGTCCAGGGCACTTTGTAGGCTAGTACCCAAGATGGAGCTGACTAAATTTATGACCCTCTGCAGCTTCTTTCAATCCTGTGCAGTAGCTCCCTTCTACACCGCCCCCCCCAACCCCAAACCAGACAGTGATGCAGCCTGTCAGAATGCTCTCCACGGTACATCAATAGAAATCTTTGAGTGTATTTGTTAACATACCAAATCTCGTCAAACTCCTAATGAAGTATAGTCGCTGTCTTGCCTTCTTTATAACTGCATCGATACATTGGGACCAGGTTAGATCCTCAGAGATCTTGACACCCAGGAACGTGAAACTACACACTCTCTCCACTTCTGATCCCTCTGTGAAGATTGGTATGTGTTCCTTCGTCCTACCATTCTTGAAGTCCACAATCAGCTCTTTCGTCTTACGACTTTGAGTGCCAGGTTGTTGGCATATCTCATTCCTGTACGCCCTCTCATCACCGTCTGTTTGCGTTGAAACTTCACACAAATGAAAGGGATTGCAGGTATCTTGATTCCTAGGAACATGAAATAATGAGTGAGTTTCTCATTTCTGCAACTGTTTTTCCCCGCCTCATCTCAAATCTCTGTAAAAAAAACACCTTGATGACTGCCCTTGAAATTTGAAAGCTTGTGTTTGCATCCTGGGAGGAACTTATATTCAGCTCACAAGTGTACTCTTGAGATCAGGTGATAGTATGTTGTTAAAGAACAAAGCTTTACTCTTGAAGTTAATATTGAGCAATTGTGACTGAGAAAACCTCAGTTTAATCATGAATTTTGTGCTGTGTTCATTCTTTTTCCCCCAGGGAGGAATTTGCAAAACAGTCCATTTCAGGGGAAACAAATAAAATATCAAAATAATCCCTTCGTGACTCATGCTATGTAATATCTGCTACTTGAAAGTTAAATATAAGAGCTATGATATAACTTAATGAGTTTTAAGTTTTATATTGATGGACTATTTGATAAGCCAAACATTTCAGCAAGCTAAAGTCTTAAGATTTGATGACTGCGCTTAATGATATTGTTTGCTCATACATTTAATCTGAATGAGAGGTGGCATTGGATGGGGTTTTGAGATTATTTAGAAACTTTGACAATCTCAGTCGATAACAATCTTACCTGAATCATAACGTTGTGGCTTCAATTTGTACTCCTGATACTCGAGCACAAGAAGACTCCAGTCAATGTACACGTAGGGTATTGAGAAAGAGTTGTACTTCAGTGGTGTCTTTCACAGGATTAAACATAAAACCCAGGTCCTTTCTATTTACTAGGTGACTTAAGGACATCCCAGCTGCATGCTTGCTTATATCTATCTGTGGAATAGCACGTTTGTTCAAGAAGGGACCAAATGGATTAAGGGAAGAGATGATGCAGACTTAAGGTTAAATTAAAGAGTCTGGAGTGATTCTTCTTAGAACAAAGTTGAAAGGAGATTTGAAAGTAGTGCATAAAGATGGGTCAAGGTAGACTTGGCAGCGGAAAGCAAACGCAACAGCAAGTGGTTCAAAATGCCAGGCAAACAACATGGATGAAGGCTTTACCTGCGACAATGATTTGGAACCTGTTGCCTGTAAAAGACTGTAGAAACTGTGCCATTAGTGACTCTAAACAAATGGAGTTGAATGAAAGCTTAAGAGAATGGTTTAAAGATATTGTGCAATGTAAACTTGGCAGGAGCCCGGTGGACTAAATGACTGGTTTCTGTGGGGTAGTAATTCTGTGATAATACTGTTTGTGGGAGCACAATTTGGGAACCCTATATTCGGTAGTGACTGTGGTTTTGTTTTGAAAGAAAAGGCTTCATTGGTCGGAAATTTCCCCAGGATGCTGAGTGGTATTGAAATGTATCATATAAATATAAAATGTATCACACTTAATAAAATGATTGAGCAACGTTTGAACAGTCAGAGCAACTACAGTTTCTACATGTGCATTGATGGAATAAAATTAAGTAATTCCCTCGATTCAGCTGCTGAGATGGTGATACAATTGCTTGCAGCTGTACAATAACATCCAGATATTAACATCTTCTTCACAGCGGAAAGCTCCGAGCGCCTGGCTTCAGTGTGAAATATTTTCTTCTAGCATACTTCATAATGAGTTTGGTGATTAGAGTGGTTATGTCCTTTGCTAGGGTTAGAGCACTTAACCTGTTAGCTGTCTGAGCAGTGCTTCAACCAGTGATAGCACCCTAATCTGAGATGAAACACAGTATTATCATCTCCAAAGCAGGAAAATAACATGAGCACCTTGAGTGATTTTGATGCGTTAGGTGCTAAAAATAGGGAAATTAGTTGTGGAAATGTTTGATTATGATTCATAGAAGTTATATTTTTCAGAAAGCACAGAAGAAAAGGCTTAGAATGAAAGTGAACCCATTGATGTACCCTTGTTGGAGGTATAATGGACAATGAAGAAAATTGGCTAAGATTACAATAGGATCTAGATCAACCGGTCTAGTAAACAAGGGAATGGTCGATGGAATTTAACTTGGACAAATGTGAAGTGTTGCAGTTTGGAAAAGTAAACTGGTCAGGACATAGAGCGTGAAATGGTAGGGCCCTGGGAAGAGAGTAGTGTAGGATACAAGGATATACTTTTCTGAAAGTGGTGACGAAGTTTTGTCTCTTGCTTTCTTTCATCGGTCAAGGCATTGAGAATGAGATTTGGGACATCATATCGCGGTATACAAATTGATGGTTAGGCTGCATGTGGAGTATTATGTTCAGTCCAAACTGCCACACTGTTTAGGAACAATGTGATTAAGGTAGAGAGAGTACAGAGAAGATTCATAAGTGTGATTCACAAAGTAAAGCAACAAGATAATTAAAACTTTGGATTAAGCTCATTTTTTAAACTTTCTCTACTTATTTAAGTTGTTCAAGACTGAAAAATCTTGCTTATAGACACGTACTTCTAAACTTTATGATAATTGATGCAATGGCTACTTTAAATTATATGCAAGAATATAGGACATTTCCATGGGATTAAGACAACCTTGAAATACAATTATAAATGAATCTGGAAAGTATTCTAAAACATGGACAGTTTTATTATGGATTTGGAAAAAATGGCATTCCATGAAAATAAAACTAGTTTATCAGGGCCGGAGAGGGTTTTATTAAATGTTAATTCTTCAATTTCTTGTGCCCAATGTTTAAGAAAGGATGTGGTGACATTGGAGGAGGTTCACAAGAATCATTCAGGGAATGAAAGACATTGTATGAGGAGCGATTGATGGTTTGGCCTTTAGTCATTGGTGTTTAGAAGAATGAGGATGGCTCTCATTGAAACCTTTTGAATGTTGAAAGGCCTAGGTAGAGTGGATATGGAGAGGATGTTTCCTATGGTGGTGGAGTCTAGGACCAGAGGGCATAGCCTCAGAGTAAAGGGACATCCATTTAGAACGGAGATGAAGAGGAATTTCCTTAGCGGGAAGGTGGTGAATCTGTGGAATTCATTGCCACAGGTGGCTGCGGAGGCCAGGTCATGGGGTTTATTTAAGGTGGAATTTGATAGGTTCTTGATTAGTCTGGGTGTGAAAGATTGCAGGGAGAAAGCAGGGGAATGAGGTTGAGAGGGAAATGGATAAACCATGATGAGATGGCAGAGCATCCTTGATGGGCTAAATGTCCTAGTTCTTTTCCAATTTCTTATGATCTTATGGTCAATATACTATTTTTTTTGAAGGAGTTTTGATTTTGGGTGACAAGGTTTAACCTTAAGAGTTTTCACAGCAAGAAGAACATGTAAAAGTCTGATGATTGCATGTTAATTCTGTGATGTTAAAGAAATTGTCTGAGGAGTAAGGCATCAGTGATGGCACCTTCAAGAGTTTCTTGTTGTCATATCAATCTGAAATGGATTTGAAAAGGAATGACAGTGAATATTAATAGCTTTACTGTAATTACAACTGTACAAACTCTTCTGGGAGCTTTCAGCTCCTAGTTTTCAATTATATTGCAGTTTAGTCTGCTCGTCACAAGATTGACACTCATGCACAAAATGAATGCCAAGTTTATATCTTTCCCGCTCATATCTCAAATATCATTAAATTGAATAAAGTAAGCAGAGATTATGTTCTGTGTTCCTGAATAACTTTACATCTTTAGAAGGCTGATTTTCACCCAATATCATTAGCACCCCCTTTGTCTTGAACTATTATTCTCCCTTTGACCTTCCTAATACCACAGTGCACTATCTTTTCTTGCTTCCTTCTCTGCAAAATTCATTTCTTGCAACAATAGGGAGTCAACATCGTAAAAACTATTAAGACACGTTTCAACTGGAAAATGCTCTGACATTCCACGAAAGTTGGTGATGATTTTTAATGTTTCCCTGGCATGTGTTCAGAATGTAGGATAGAAAATTAGCCATTCAAGATTTGGGTTGCCTTTTCAAGAAGGTGTTCCATTAAATACAGGGAAGGGAGTAATGGAGGTTATGATGCTGGTGACCCAGAGGTGAGGTGGAACAGACATGGTTTTGGAAAATTGGAACAGAATGATTCACGTTTCTTCAGCACATTGTGTGATTTTCAGCACATTGTGTGCAGATGGACACCAACTACTGTTTATTCAATTAAGACAATGATATATTGCAGAATACACATTCAACATACTTGCCACCCCCATTTGCCACGATAGGCTTGCTGTTTCTATTTAGCATACTTAAAGCAAATAGAAATTTCAATTTCAAAATGTTTAAATCCATTTAATTCCACTTAAACTATTAAATTCCGGTACCTTAATCTCCAAACATGTTTTGCTGTGATCTATGTTTACAGTTTGTAAATGTCAATGCAATTATTCACTTTGTTATAACATGTAATCAGCTGTCCCATACAGAACTGCCTATCATGCGTCATTAATCATTTAATTTGTATATCAAAAAAACTGAAGTAGGGCAAATTTTATTAACAGAAGAAGCTTTATGTCATGTCACCCTCTTTTAAGTTGAGGATTTTTTGCCATTTCAATAGCAGTAAAAGTACTTTACACTACAGTAATAAGAAACTCTGTATAACATTAAAACAAGCACAGTAGCACAGTGGCTAGCACAACACTTTAGTACCAGCGACCCAGGCTCAGTTCCTGCCGCTGCCTGTAGGGAGTTTGTACATTCGACTTGTGACCATGTGGGTTTCCTCTGGGTGCTCCAGTTTCCTCCTACAGCCCAAAGACGTACCGGTTCATAGGTTAATTGGTTATTGTAAATTATCCTGTGATTAGGCTAGGATTAAATCGGGGGATTGCTGGGTGACATGGCTTGAAGGGGCAGAAGGGCATATTCAATAAATAAATGTATCTCAATAAATAAATAAATACACACATACATACTGTAAAAATGCTTTGTTTTTGTAAGTGGGGCCTTCTGCAGATGACTTCTTTTTCTTTTAGCTTCTAGTTTGTCTCATATATTCGAATGTATTCCCTTAGACCTCAGTGGATCTCTTGTTCTTTGCTGGAGCCAGAAGAGATTCAATAAAAATTGTGCTGATTTTCACCACTTTAGAGCAAGTTGTGGGATGATCGGGCATTTGGTTCTTAAAGCATTAAGTATTTATTGTCTATGAGGGCTGGAGATTTGAACACTCCTCAGTTTCTGATCTGAATGTGTCATCAAAATACCATGAACAAAAATACAATGGCTCCCTGACAAAATAAAAACTTGCACTGCTGAATGTATGTAATGTTTCTTGCCATTCACCAGAAGTAGGCATGAGTGAAGATCTATAATAATAGGCTACGCTCTTTCCATGATTTGTGGATGCATAAGACAAGGCAGACTAAAAATGAATGAGTAACTTAGGTGAAAATTACATCGAGTTGACCAAACAAAATATCAGATTCTTTAATGCTGTTGTTTCTCCATGTCAGCTCTCTGCTTGGGTCTCTTGTGCTTCAGAATGCAGCAATTGCATGCAAGTTTTTTTAATACCAAGAAGGACAAGGTAATAATAGTATTAATCACTTGTAGAAACTATTGTTCTTCAGGGCTACACTGAATTTTGAATGGAATGTGTTTAGAAACATAGAAACATAGAAACATAGAAACATAGAAAATAGGTGCAGGAGTAGGCCATTCGGCCCTTCGAGCCTGCACCGCCATTTATTATGATCATGGCTGATCATCCAACTCAGAACCCAGCCTTCCCTCCATACCCCCTGACCCCTGTAGCCACAAGGGCCATATCTAACTTCCTTTTAAACATAGCTAATGAACTGGCCTCAACAGTTTGCTGTGGCAGAGAATTCCACAGATTCACCACTCTCTGTGTGAAGAAGTTTTTCCTAACCTCGGTCCTAAAAGGCTTCCCCTCTATCCTCAAACTGTGACCCCTCGTTCTAGACCTCCCCAACATCGGGAACAATCTTCCTGCATCTAGCCTGTCCAATCCCTTTAGGATCTTATACGTTTCAATCAGATCCCCCCTCAATCTTCTAAATTCCAACGAGTACAAGCCCAGTTCATCCAGTCTTTCTTCATATGAAAGACCTGCCATCCCAGGAATCAATCTGGTGAACCTTCTTTGTACTCCCTCTATGGCAAAGATGTCTTTCCTCAGATTAGGGGACCAAAACTGCACACAATACTCCAGGTGTGGTCTCACCAAGGCCTTGTACAACTGCAGTAGTACCTCCCTGCTCCTGTACTCGAATCCTCTCGCTATAAATGCCAGCATACCGTTCGCCTTTTTCCCCGCCTGCTGTACCTGCATGCCCACTTTCAATGACTGGTGTATAATGACACCCAGGTCTCGTTGCACCTCCCCTTTTCCTAATCGGCCACCATTCAGATAATAATCTGTTTTCCTATTTTTGCCACCAAAGTGGATAACTTCACATTTATCCACATTAAATTGCATCTGCCATGAGTTTGCCCACTCACCCAACCTATCCAAGTTACCCTGCATCCTCTTAGCATCCTCCTCACTGCTAACACTGCCACCCAGCTTCGTGTCATCCGCAAACTTGGAGATGCTGCATTTAATTCCCTCATCCAAGTCATTAATATATATTGTAAACAACTGGGGTCCCAGCACTGAGCCTTGCGGTACCCCACTAGTCACCGCCTGCCATTCTGAAAAGGTCCCGTTTATTCCCACTCTTTGCTTCCTGTCTGCTAACCAATTCTCCACCCACACCAATACCTTACCCCCAATACCGTGTGCTTTAAGTTTGCACACTAATCTCCTATGTGGGACCTTGTCAAAAGCCTTTTGAAAATCCAAATATACCACATCCACTGGTTCTCCCCTATCCACTCTACTAGTTACATCCTCAAAAAATTCTATGAGATTCGTCAGACATGATTTTCCTTTCACAAATCCATGCTGACTTTGTCCGATCATTTCACCGCTTTCCAAATGTGCTGTTATCACATCCTTGATAACTGACTCCAGCAGTTTCCCCACCACCGACGTTAGGCTAACCGGCCTATAATTCCCCGGTTTCTCTCTCCCTCCTTTTTTAAAAAGTGGGGTTACATTAGCCACCCTCCAATCCTCAGGAACTAGTCCAGAATCTAACGAGTTTTGAAAAATTATCACTAATGCATCCACTATTTCTTGGGCCACTTCCTTAAGCACTCTGGGATGCAGACCATCTGGCCCTGGGGATTTATCTGCCTTCAATCCCTTCAATTTACCTAACACCACTTCCCTACTAACATGTATTTCGCTCAGTTCCTCCATCTCACTGGACCCTCTGTCCCTTACTATTTCTGGAAGATTATTTATGTCCTCCTTAGTGAAGACAGAACCAAAGTAATTATTCAATTGGTCTGCCATGTCCTTGCTCCCCATAATCAATTCACCTGTTTCTGTTTGCAGGGGACCTACATTTGTCTTTATCAGTCTTTTCCTTTTTACATATCTATAAAAGCTTTTACAGTCCGTTTTTATGTTCTCTGCCAGTTTTCTCTCATAATCTTTTTTCCCCTTCCTAATTAAGCCCTTTGTCCTCCTCTGCTGAACTCTGAATTTCTCCCAGTCCTCAGGTGAGCCACTTTCTCTGGCTAATTTGTATGCTACTTCTTTGGAATTGATACTATCCCTAATTTCTCTTGTCAGCCACGGGTGCACTACCTTCCTTGATTTATTCTTTTGCCAAACTGGGATGAACAATTGTTGTAGTTCATCCATGCAACCTTTAAATGCCTGCCATTGCATATCCACCGTCAATCCTTGAAGTGTCATTTGCCAGTCTATCTTAGCTAATTCATGTCTCATACCTTCAAAGTTACCCCTCTTTAAGTTCAGAACCTTTGTTTCTGAATTAACTACGTCACTCTCCATGTTAATGAAGAATTCCACCATATTATGGTCACTCTTACCCAAGGGGCCTCTCACGACAAGATCGCTAATTAACCCTTCCTCATTGCTCAAAACCCAGTCCAGAATAGCCTGCTCTCTAGTCGGTTCCTCGACATGTTGGTTCAAAAAACCATCCCGCATACATTCCAAGAAATCCTCTTCCTCAGCACCTTTACCAATTTGGTTCACCCAGTCTACATGTAGATTGAAGTCACCCATTATAACTGCTGTTCCTTTATTGCACACATTTCTAATTTCCTGTTTAATACCATCTCCGACCTCACTACTACTGTTAGGTGGCCTGTACACAACTCCCACCAGCGTCTTCTGCCCCTTAGTGTTACGCAGCTCTACCCATATCGATTCCACATCTTCCCGGCTTATGTCCTTCCTTTCTATTGCGTTAATCTCTTTTTTAACCAGCAACGCCACCCCACCTCCCCTTCCTTCGTGTCTATCCCTCCTGAATATTGAATATCCCTGAACGTTGAGCTCCCATCCCTGGTCACCCTGGAGCCATGTCTCTGTGATCCCAACTATATCATAATCATTAATAACAATCTGCACTTTCAATTCATCCACCTTATTACGAATGCTCCTTGCATTGACACATAAAGCCTTCAGGCACTCTTTTACAACTCTCTTAGCCCTTTTTAATGCTTGCCCTGGATTTGTCGGCCTGCCACTTTTACTTTTCCCCTTTGTACTTTTTGCTTCTACGCTCACTTTACACCCCTCTGTCT
The DNA here is from genome assembly GCF_963921235.1 of Mobula hypostoma. Lineage (NCBI taxonomy): Eukaryota > Metazoa > Chordata > Chondrichthyes > Myliobatiformes > Myliobatidae > Mobula > Mobula hypostoma. Next base: position 58,004,874 of record NC_086102.1, on the reverse strand, counting down.
CTCTGCACTGGTTCCCATCCCTCTGTTGTGAACTAACCTCCTCACACCTAGCCGCTTTAATTTGATTCCCACCCCCCAACCATTCTAGTTTAAAGTCACCTCAGTAGCCCCCGCTAATCTCCCTGCCAGGATATTGGTCCCCCGAGGATTTAAGTGTAACCCGTCCTTTTTGTACAGGTCACACCTGCGCCAAAAGAGGTCCCAATGATCCAAAAACTTGAATCCCTGCCCCCTGCTCCAATCCCTCAGCCACGCATTTATCCTCCACCTCATCGCATTCCTACTCTCACTGTCGCGTGGCACAGGCAGTAATCCCGAGATTACTACCTTTGCGGTCCTTTTTCTCAACTCCCTTCCTAGCTCCCTATATTCTTCTTTCAGGACCTCATCCCTTTTCCTACCTATGTCATTGGTACCTATATGTACCAGGACCTCTGGCTCTTCACCCTCCCACTTCAGGATATCTTGGACACGATCAGAAATATCCCGGACCCTGGCACCAGGGAGGCAAACTACCATCCGAGTCTCTGGACTGCGTCCACAGAATCGCCTATCTGACCCCCTTACTATCGAGTCCCCTATCACAACTGCCCTCCTCTTCCTTGCCCTACCCTTCTGAGCTACAGGGCCAGACTCTGTGCCGGAGGCAGGGCCACTGTCGCTTCCCCCGGGTAAGCTGTCCCCCCCAACAGTACTCAAACAGGAGTACCTGTTGTTAAGGGGCACAGCCGCCGGGGTACTCCCCATCACCTTCCTTTTCCCCTTCCCCCTCCTAACCGTGACCCACTTGTCTGCCTCCCGTGGCCCCGGCGTGACCACCTGCCTTCCACTCCTCTCTATCACCTCCTCACTCTCCCTGACCAGACGAAGGTCATCGAGCTGCAGCTCCAGTTCCGTAACGCGGTCCCTTAGGAGCTGCATCTCGATGCACTTGGCGCAGATGTAGACGTCCGGGAGGCTTGGAGACTCCAGGGCCACCCACATCCGACACCGAGAACAGCAAACTGCCCTCACAGTCATAATGCCCCTCTCCTCAAATAGCAACAGAAAATGAATGTCAAACCTTCCTCGCCTCGCCTGCTTCCGCCTAAGCCCGGTGAGCCGAAGCCCTTAAGTCTTCACTCTGCTCCCGGCTCACTCTGCAGCCCGCAAACTACGCTGCCCGCTCTCTGAGGCTCTGTTCCTTTTAAATCTGCCGCGCTGCACTGCCCGACATCACACGCCTGCGCAGTCCCGCCTCTCAGAAAGCCGTTGGAGAAAAAAAAATAAAGAAAATTTCAAAAATCTCTTTTTCGGCACTCCCACTCAGACTCTCAGACTCCTTCTTCGAATCAAATCCGAAGCAGGATGTCTGCCCTTTTAAATCTGCCGCGCTGCACTGCCCGACGTCACACGCCTGCGCAGTCCCGCCTCTCAGAAAGCCGTTGGAGAAAAAAAAATAATGAAAATTTCAAAAATCTCTTTTTCGGCACTCCCACTCAGACTCTCAGACTCCTTCTTCGAATCAAATCCGAAGCAGGATGTTTAACTGAAAGAGATTAAATATTTCCTCTGTGGAAATGAGAAAAAAATCCTTCAATGTCTCTTTGTGACAGAGTTACCTACATTAATAGGATGCAGTAAAATTTCCCCACAGATCATTCACTACTGTATGGATGAGTGCAAACTTTCTAAATTAGCAGTGGGGTGGGCTCCCTAAGCTACAGCTAATCCTTGACTGAAATGATATTCTTCATTTTAGGGACAGTATACATGCCTTGGGTATTGTTACGCCAAATGCAAAAAGAACATTTTTTCCAATTCTTTGTGTAACATTCTTACCCAATTAGCATCATACCTGATGTATAAAGGTACATATATTGGGAATTCAGACACATTGTACAGAATTTTGAAGAAAGGAATTTAAAATCATTTTCAAACTAGCCATCAAAATTGATCATCAAAAGAAAGTGACTTAATTCGTAACTAGATAGATAGATACTTTATTGATCCCAATGAAAATTACAGTGTCACAGCAGCATTACAAGTTCTCAGATATACAAATATACAAATATTAGGAGAGAAGTAAGAAACAATAAAAAATCATTACCTCAAACAGTGTAACAGGAGCTGGTCACCACTTCCCCAGCTATAGGTTGACTCATTATAGAGCCTAATGGCTGAGGGTAAGAATGACCTCATATAGAGCTCTTTGGAGCAGCAAAGTTGTCTTAGTCTTTTACTAAAAGTGCTCCTCTGTTCAGTAAAGATGGCATCCAGAGGGTGAGAAATACTGTCCAGAATTGTAGTAGGATGCTTTGTTCTACCACAGCCTCCAGTGTGTCCAGTTTGACTCCTATAATAGAACCAGCTTTTCTAATCAGTTTATTGAGCCTGTTGGCATCACCCACTTTGATGCCTTTGCCCCAGCACAGCACCACATAGAAGATTGTACTGGCGACAACAGGCTGGTAGAACATGTGAAGGAGAGGCCCGCTTACTCCAAAGGACCTTAATCTCCTGAGGAGGTAGAGGTGACTCTAGCCCTTTTTGTACACAGCCTCTGTGTTGGTGCTGCACTCAAGTCTGTCATCCAGGTTCACCCCCAGGTACTTGTAGGTCCTCACCACATCCATACCCTCACCATCAGTAGTAACAGGGAGCAGTGCAGGCTTAGTCTTCCTAAAGCCCATTACCATCTCCTTTGTCTTACTGATAATACTCTGCAGATGATTCAGCTTGCACCATTTGACAAAGCCCTCCACCAGGGCCCTTTTGTCCTTCCCTTATACACGCAACTATTGCTGAATCACCAGCAAATTTCTGCAAGTCAAGTCAAGTCAGGTCAAGTCACTTTTTATTGTCAGTTCAACCAGAACTGCTGGTACAGTACACAGTAAAAATGAGATAGCATTTTTCAGGACCATGGTGCTACATGAAACAATACAAAAACTACACTGAACTACGTAAAACAACACAAAAACTACACTAGGCTACAGACCTACCCAGGACTGCATAAAGTGCACAAAACAGTGCAGGCATTACAATAAATAATAAACAAGACAATAGGCACAGTAGAGGGCAGTAGGTTGGTGTCATTCCAGGCTCTGGGTATTGAGGAGTCTGATGGCTTGGGGGAAGAAACTGTCACATAGTCTTGTCGTGAGAGCCCGAATGCTTCGGTGCTTTTTGCCAGATGGCAGGAGGGAGAAGAGTTTGTATGAGGGGGGCGTGGGGTCCTTCATAATGCTGTTTGCTTTGCGGATGCAGCGTGTCGTGTAAATGTCTGTAATGGTGGGAAGAGAGACCCCGATGATCATCTCAGCTGACCTCACTATCCGCTGCAGGGTCTTGTGATCTGAGATGGTGCAATTTCCGAACCAGGCAGTGATGCAGCTGCTCAAGATGCTCTCAATACAACCTCCGTAGAATATGGTGAAGATGGGGGTGGGAGATGACTCAGTGTTGTATCTGAAGTCCGATGTATACAGGGTAAACAGGAAGGGAACTAATACTGTCCCCTATGGGGCCCCAGTACTGCTTGTAGCTACGTCTGACACACAGCTCTAAAGCCACACAAACTGGTTTTCCAGTCAGATGGGCCATTATACAGGATACAATGAAAATGTGTACCAACATTGAATGGAGCTTTTCCCCCAACAATGAGGGTTGGATGGTATGGAAGGCATTTGAGAAATCAAAAAACATGATCCTCACAGTGCCTTCTTGCTTCTCCAAAAGGGAAGAGGTTCTGTTCAGCAGGTAGACGACAGCATCGTCAACTCAAATGTGCTCCTGGTGGGCAAACTGCAGAGTATCGAGGGCTAATTTGACCACAGCTCGGAAGTGAGCCAGGACCAGCCTCTCTAGGGTCTTCATGATGGTGTAGAACTACTGACATTAAATGTTACACTACTTTTTTGCTTCACTAGATCATTTACATATGTAGTTTCCTCATCCATATATTGCTCAATCTTTCTCCCTTACTACAATGGAAAACTCACTCTGCATCTGTTGTTGGAACTAGGCAACCAAATTTCATATTATAATTGCAAAAAACTAATTCAAAAATGTTAGTAATTTTGTATCTGAATTAAATCAACTCAGTTATAGAAAGAGCTATTAACAATGGTCCGTAATCCTGTTGAACATAATTATGCAATTGCTAGACATTTAAAAATTATCCTTTCAGTCCCTCTTATACAAGAGAGAGTAATTTCTAAATATCTGATATGTTCTATTGGTTTTTTTTTGCAAAACTCCATAATCCAATGAAAAGCTTGCAAATGGAGTTTCTATGAAGTCTGAATAATGTTAATGGTTGAATCGTGATCTATTTTGAAGTTGGTCTTAGATATGAGGTCATACTTTCCCTCTTTCAATTAATTTTCATGAAAATATGGTCGTAACTAAAGAATATCAGTGGAAATTGTAAGTTAGCAGATTTTGTTTCATGCTATGGCAGGTAGTTCTATTACATCCATAAGCAGATGGCTACTTTCAGTAACAAGCTATAGAATGAATTCAATTAAACTTTCAGGGCCCATTAACATCAATTCATGAAAAGTCCTTGAGAATTAAGTAGCTATGAGGATCTCAAATTGAATATTTACTTCACAATACTCAATGTAGTTTTTGCATCAGAGATAACCTTTCCTGAATAGGTTTAAGTTCAAAAAGCTTGGATGTCAACAATGTATGTAGAAATTCTACACACGTCCTTTGTATCACCGGCATTAGAAATGTATGGCATTTCTTGAGCAAATCTACTGATCTCAGGCTGAAGTTATGGAATGAGACTGTTGGTATTTTGAATTTCAGATCCAAACTTCTATCTGGCAGACATTTAATATTTTATTGCTTTGCATTCTAATGCTGAATTTTGGTGTAGATTAAATATTAACATGTTAATATTGAATGTTATATGCACCTATCATCTCAGCAGACTTCCTAAGTTAGTTTGCCATTTATAAGGTGATACACTTATGTGGTTGGAAGTTTTGTGCAGAAGTTTTGTTTATTCATTATGTGCTGTATTGTATGACGTAGGCAATCATAGTCTTTCCATGACCATGATAGTTCTTGGCAAATTTTCTACAGAAGTGGTTTGCCATTTCCTTCTTCTGGGAACTGTCTTTACAAGATGGGTGACCCCAGCCATTACCAACACTCTTTACAGGTTGTCTGCCTGGCGTCAGTAGTTGCATAACCAGGACTTGTGATATGCACCGGCTGCTTATATGACTATCCACTACTTGCTCCTATAGTTTGACATGACCCTGATCGCAGGACTAAGCAGGTGCTACACCTTGCCCAAGGGTAACCTGCAGGCTAGTGGAGTGTAGAAACGTCTTACAGCTCCTTTGGTAGAGACGCACCCAGTCAGTCATATACCAGAGAAAAATAATAGGTCTACGAGGGAAGAACACATTTAAAAAGTGAAGCATATTTGATTATAGTATTCATAAGTTAATAGAATAACCAGTTAAATTGTCTAAGCGCAAATAAAATCAAAGGACAGCTTTTACTAAAATGCTAAATATAAATCAGTGTCACTGAAGTATAGTTTGCATAACAAAAAAAGCATATAAAAGCATATAAAGCAACTATATTCTGATTTGCTATTAACAACACCATAGCAGGTTTGTTGCTGCATTATAAATGGAATGACTGTGTAACAGTATTATTCCCACACATAGATACCAGATCATACAAGGAGAAACTTCCTCAAGCCATAAATTTGGGGGTGCCCATACATTATTTCTATCTTGTCTGTTATTTTACATGTTGTAGAACTTTCCAACAGATTTATTGCTGAAGCTAAGCACATTGTCAAGGTCTTTCAAATTCAACTGGTGAAGTGTTGCGATTGCAGCATATCGTCACTACAACAAATGATCACAAAATTGATCAGTATATTTCTCCACTGCTCTGTTTTGAATCACAATTCTTTCAAGCAAGTTTCAAATTGTATATAGACTTATCAGTAAAGAAATTCTCTTCAGTCTTAAATTGCAGAAGAATAACATTTGAGATAATGGAGAGTGAAATGTAAAAAAGTGTGGACAATAATACTAAATATAAATCTTTGGAGCGTATCTCCTAGACAGTTGTTTCATCTGTAAAGGTCAGATATGCCCTGAAGGCTGAGAGTGTGATCAGGGAAGAGAGAACATGAAGTGGACTGTCATTTTAGTCAGACAAAGAAAGCAGCATTGAATGCAATTTATTTCTGTTTATCATTGATAAATTTTTAAGATACATTATTTTCCATCTTGGACTTGGCAGATATTTAAGTAGTGCCCTTTGTTTAACTATTGGATGTGAACAGCAATGTTTCAGAGTGTGAGTAATTCTAGGTGGATTACAGCATCCGCATGGTAAACGTGTGGCAAATATTTAAACCACAGTATTTTTTAATGTGAGCATACGACCTGGATTTGTCATGCTTACTTAAACTGTTGAGCTAAATTGCACATTTTATAGCAAGGGATTTTGACTCTAGGAGAAGGGGAAGGAGGAGGAGACCAGGGAACTGATAGGCAGGTGAAATAGAAAAAGAGGGGAAGGGGAGGAAAAAACTTTTTACCAGAAGGAAAAGTTGATACTCATGCCATCAGGTTGGAGGATACCCAGATGGAACATAAGGTGTTGCTCCTCCAACCTGTGGGTGGCTTCATCTTGGCATAAGAGGAGGCCATGGACCAACATGTCAGAATGGGAATAGACCCCCCCCCCACTTTCAAATCTCTTACTAACTCTTCCTTCAGTTAGTCCTGACGAAAGGTCTCAGCCTGAAATGTCGACTGTACCTCTTCCTAGAGATGCTGCCTGGCCTGCTGCGTTCACCAGCAACTTTGATGTGTATTGCTTGAATTTCCAGCATCTGCAGAATTCCTGTTGTTTGCGTTTATTAGAATTATTCTACCTGTCCTACCTGCTCCCTGTGGCATTTTTTTTCCATATTCTCATCAACGCCTGTGTGAAGTAGCCCTCAGGTCTCTTTTTAATCTTTCTGCTCTCAAGTGCCCCCTTCTTTTAGACGCGCCTACTCAGGAGAAGCATGAAACCGTCCAACTTAAGACCATAAGACATACAAGCAGATTAGAGCTTTCGGCCCATCAAGTTTACTCTGCCTCTCGTACTTTTAAACACGCCCCTAAGGTTATTCTTCATTCTTCTACATTGCAAGGCATACAGACCTAGCCTGGGTAACCACTCCCTTATACTCAAGCCCTCTCATCCTGGTAACGTCCTCCTAAAACCTTCCCGCACCGTTGCCAGTTTAATCATGTATTTGCTTTTACAGGATGACCAAAACAGTACACTGCACACCAAGCCTGGCCTCACCAACAACTTGTACAGTTGCAGTATAACATCCCATACTCAATGATACTCAGAGCTCTGATTGATGAAGACCAGCATGATAAATGTCTTTATCGCCGCCCTCTCTACCTGTGAAGTCGCTTTCAATGAACGATGCACTTGTAGTCCTAGGTCCCTATGTTTCATTACACTCCCTAATGCTCTACCATTTATAATATGTCCTTTGCTGATCTGAAATTCCAAAATGTGTCACCTCACACTTATCTGTATTGAAATCCAATTCCCACTCTTCGGCCCACTTCCCTAACTGATCAAAATCAGTTAGTTCCATTATGGGCACAAGCTTCCCCCATTATCGAGGACATTTTCAACCGGCGGTGCCACAGGAAGGCACCATCCATCAGTGAGAGCCCTCACCATCCAGGATATGCCCTCTTCGCTTTATTCCCATCAGTATCAATAGATCTTTGTGCAGATCGTGTCAGAAAGCTATAGCAGCAGAGAGAATGGGTAGATTCTATTTTACTGACAGTGGAGCTGGTGCATGCACTGCAGGAGGTTTCTCATTCTCTGTCTCTCATACGGACTGGCACGTTGCATACTAGGGTTAATAGGGCATAATGCATAACAATGTGGCAACAATATTGAAAACACCAAGTCACCTGATATAATTCTGATTATGTAACCTTGTATATGCTGAGAAGGTTCACCAAAGCTTTATTTTTGTGTGCACAGGAGCACAGCTGGCAGGTGTTGTTGGTTTATAAGATTATCTTTGTGTTTTAAGTGGGGTGGCCATCTGAGTTTGTTCCTGTTTGGCGGTGAAGGTACCGATCCCTCCAGATTCCCCCCACTGTGAGTCAAGAGAGTGTGGTGTGTGGATGTTTCTGTGTAAGCAAGCTATCATGCTGCTGTTGGAAAGATAAATGAGCAGCAGTGTGCCTAAATTATAATAGCTTCTGCCAGAAACTGCCTGTAATTTATAATTTACAACCATGATGAATCTAATTAATATTGTATTTTAAAAGTATTGGTGAAATTAAAATGACAACTCCTTCGACTCAGTAACCTGCAGACTGAGGTTATTAGTCCATAAATGCTGCCTGGCCTGCTGAGTTTCTCCAGCATTTTGAGTGTGTTGTTCGGATTTCTTCCAAGATCCCTTTGACTCTGTATTATTCCATTATAAGAACCCATTGGATTGAAAAGCAGCAAAGGAAACATGAATATTTAATGGGAAGCAATACGTTTATTGCCAGTTATTAAGAAAACAGAATTCATTTTAATGGTGTGATATCAGGAATGTTAAATAAATAGTTTCAGAAATAATCAAAATTAAACACTCTGCTGATGTTGAAAATTGGAACAAAAATAAATAAATGTTAGAATACTCAGGTCATGCCATATATGTGAGGAGAGAAACAGACAACATTCCAGGTAGGAAATGCTTCTTGAGAACGCAAAAGGAGGCACCAGAAGCATATAAAGTTGTAAGTAGGGTAAGAAGGGAAGAGGGTTGTCTATTATACGGTAAAACTGGGGAGAATTGGCATAATCAATATGGATTCAGAAAAAAATAGTGATTTTAAATATGTAGTACATGTTTTGAGACTGTAGCCATGCAGTATATAAAGAAGATATATTTTCATGGGGCAAGATGACCAAGCTAGATGGTAAGGACATAACTCGAGATTTCAGGCCAGTTTCTTTGCAGATAAAAATCACAGAAATTGCCCAAAAATTACACAAAATCACCAAGAAATAGAGCATGTGAGGTCATTAGGATTAGGTCACACTGTCATCTAAGTTGGTAGCTTTACTAAAGCTGATGTAGGAGACATCCACCTGGAGAATTATTTGAATGGCAGTTATTATTTTCTACATTTTGTTTCTTTGTCTCTTGAGTTAACTTCTGGATGATTGTAGATCAACCACTCCTTAGTCTGTGATACTCTTTCTCTCTTCAGGCTTTTTATCACTTCAAACATATTACATGAACACACAGAACACAGTGCGATCAGTCACATTAGGGTTGGTGAAGTACATTTAAATACAAATGTGTAGTTAGAATGAGTCCTTTTTCTGCTATGATGCTTTAAGCTTGTGAACAATTAGCTTTTCTGCCCTAAATTTCCAAATGCAGCAAACTAAATATCAAAAAATTATATCCAGTTAATGCCCATCCTTAATTATCAATAATTTCCCTGGATGATTTTCTTTTTGGTTTCCTTTCATAAAAATGAAATGCACCCTTTTTTGGTCATGTCTAAGTTCATCACTTTTCTAAGTTAACTCCAGTTTGCTTTTTAGAATATTGAGTGATATTTTGGGCATAAACCTGCATGTGACCCACTGTACTTTTGGACTTGTGGTTCTTTCCCATTCCTTATAGGCTCTGTAGTTAGTCACATTTTTCAACTGTCAAAATTTTAAACCACCTGGGAAATAGGAATCCATACAGTGCAAGATGGATGTTCCTGGGGAATATCTAAACTAAATTAAATTTAATTTAAATACATAATGAATTTGATTCCTCCCCCCGCCCCCCAGAATATTTAAATTCTAACTATTAAAGAACTTGTATTTCAAAGAGCTGTCAACAGTGCATTGCTTCACCTTAAACTGAAGCAAATTGATGTCCTGTCAATTCTTTTGGTTTTGAATGGATGCACTAGTCTTCTGTTAAAAATATCTTTGCTTTAGCCAATTACCTTACCACAAAAAAGACAAAACTTTTTTTTTATTGAAAGTGCCCATGTCAAAAATCTGAATGAATTTCAATAAAACAAAGAAAATAGGGTGAGCTAGGGAAATGAAAGACATGCCTGAGACTCCCTAGGGGATTAATATGTGCAGCGGGTATCTTTTTTAATGTTAGCATTTTGTGAGAGATTAAATCAGTTCATTACTATATCAATCACCTCATCCTGTCCTGTGACATACAGAAGCAATCATAGTAAAAGCTGTCAATTATATTCAAACATTTGATTGGAAAAGTCACTGATTCAGAATAAAATTGCTCTAACCTAATGACATAACATTGGGACAGTACATAACAGGGAGTTGTCTTTATATTAAAGAACTTGCAGTTTCTTACAATTTTGATTAATTGGTCATAAAAATGTAACCAAGTACAGTTGTAGTTGATTAATGACTTGCCATAGTCTGTCGAGAGCTCGCTTGCATTCATTTAGATCATAACACTCTAGAACTTTCAGTTGCAAAAGAACCTGAAGCAGTCCTGTTTCGTTTTTAACTTAAATAAAATGACATTAATTTTTTTGTTTTTTGTACCAATTTGATATGCAAGGGACATATGCATGATTTTGTGATAAATATTGACCAGAATATTCCTCTTCCAAATGTTTAAAACATCCCCCTGATTTTGTGTTTAATTTTAAGTCTGTCACAAGAAAATGAAAGAAAAAGCTCTTTGCTTCGTAAATGGTTTCACGATATTTAGCGTTAGAGCTCAATCTGTCTTGAAGTGGATTTCTTTTAATTTTGATTACTCTCAGCAGCAAGGAACACCATTTTATCAGTCCTTGTATTGTCTACCAATTACAAAGGTTATGTAGACGGCAGCGTTCAAGTAGAGGAAATCAATCCATATAGCAATTAATGTGAGATGCAGGAAGGGAGGTCAGGTAGGCAGCAATTTAAAGGAGGAAGCAAAAATGAAGTGACGAGAATGAAGTGAGCATGTGGCAAGATGGGAGAAAAAATCAGAGAAAGCTATAAAGGAGAATTGAGAGGAGCCCGAATTCTTTGGCCTGATGGCACTAGGGGATCATTAGACATTTGGCCTGAGTGTTGTAGGAGATGGGAAGAAGCAATAAATGCTGTAGATCTGATGAATTCCTTTGAATCCGCTTATTTCTTCTTAGATCATAGGAAAAGACCATTCTGCTGAATGAATCTATGCCTGCTGTTAAAACAACCCTCCTACATTCTCCTCTCTCCTAACCAAAATTGTAAGAAACTGCAAGTTCTTTAATATAAAGACCTTGCCCCCACAGTTCTCTTGTCATCTATCTTTTTTATGGGACAATTCATATTAGCCACTTAGTCCCATAGTAATAGAGCTAGCATAGAATGAAACCATTCAGCCCCCCCCCCCACTATTTGTACTGACTGCTGACTGCTGATGAACTTTGTTCTCCCCACATCCTCATCAATTCTCCCATATTTTAGCTCTCATGCATACCCAGAGGTTGTTTACAATGGTCAATATATCTCATGCCTGTCCTTGAAATGTTGGGTGCAATGGGGAAAATGTGCAAACCCAATGCAGATAAAACCTGAAGATGGGAATAGTCTTGGTTTGCTAGTGTCATGTGGCAGCAGAATAAGTTCATGAGGTTGAAGAAGATGGCTGGTGGTTGTTGACTGGTGGTGTTCTGGTTAGTCATGGAAAAGTGGGGAGCTGTTAACTGCTTATTGTGTTGGTTTACAGAGAAAATAGTTATCTCTGAAATTAAGAATAATACCCCAATAAAGAACAATCTGGAGCAGGGTCAAAATATTTTGTGTCTTAAAACCAGATATGACTGGAATTGGATAAATCATTTTTCTTCAACAATCTTTTTATCTGGGTCATTTGGATTTATTGCAGAGAAGATGAGGTTTATTCCATATAAAATAGCCAAGTTGAAGAAATCATAATAGCCTCAATGGGTACTTGGGCAACAAAAGTTAGAGTGATTGCTTTCTGATTGCTTCAGAAACACTATGAGGGCTTATAATGCTACAGTTAATACTGTTAACTCTAGTTGAAAGTAAAAAGGGAATGAGCTGTTTCCAGGATGGGAACAGGGCTGTGAGGGGAAGGAATATGTGAGTGGTAGATCTAAAGCAAACAATAATGTGTGTCCATGTATGTGACTGAGACAGTGACAGTAGTGAGGCCATCCAAAATGGCAATTCTGATATTTAAGATATAAAGAGGCTGGTATTTTTTTTCCCATTTTCTCATTCTCACTTAATTTTGATACCAACTCAATGTGATAGCATTTGTGTCTGGACCCAGCTTCAGACAGATTCTCAGTTTCTCTCACACTCTCGCCCTTTCGCCCTTTCCCTCTTGCCCTCTCCTATTTTCTCCTGCTCTGTCAGGCTTTCTCACTCATTCTCTTGCTCTTTCTCTATCTTGCTCGCTACCTCTCTGGGATTATGCTAATGAACACTTTTTCAGAAGGCTGCCGGTGAGATTTCTGTCTCTGAAAGAAATGACAGAAATGCATTTGGCAGGCCTTAATTATCTTTTATCTGGCATAATTATAGTTCTGACATTAGGAAATTATTATAAAATATGAATTTCACATCCAATGATGAATATTTACTTTGAATAAATTATGAACCACATAGCTATACATATATGTAGTACTATCAAATTATTGCTCTATCGCTGTTATTGTACTTTCACTGTTGTGCTGTTAGTATTGGTGCAATAAGTAAAAGAACTAGAAGGTTCAAGGATGAACTAATCGGTGGCTTTTTTTTATATATCCAAGAAATGTCTTTACTTTGTTTCCAAGATTGATTACCTGAGTTTCAGTTTGTATATGTTGAATGTTTGGAGTACTTCTACTTCTCATCGATGAACAGTGTCAAGCAATACTGGATGGTCTGTGGCTAGTGGTGAAGAAACAAATCCTGCAGTATTCATAATCCATAACAGCATTTTACTTTAGGGACATTAAACTAACAGCATGAAACTGGAGATAATGTAATTTCATTGAACATTAGTTGTTCAATTTGAGATTTGCCTGACTTCCTTGAAAGAGATGTTGATTGATGGTGAATTAGAGATGTTGTTTCTTGTGTTTTAATTATCTTCTTTAACTCCTCTATCAGTGTCCTTTCTCCTGTGTTAAGGTTTATACATTAAGTATTATTATCCTTTACGAGAATATGTAAAAGTAAAGCCTTCACGTCCTCTACTGTCATGATGAGGCCATACTCAGGTTGGAGGAGAAAACCTTATATTCCATATAGGTAGCTCCCAACCTGATGGCATGAACATCTATTTCTTGAACCTCCCGTAATTGCCTTCCCCCATCCCCATACGCCATTCCCCATTCCTGTTTCGCTCTCTCTCCTTTTTCCTTCCCTGCCCATCACCCCCTCTGGTACTCCTCCTCCTTCCCTTTCTTCCATGGTTGTCTTCTATCTCCTATTAGATGCACCCCTCCAACCCTTTATCTGCTTCACCAACTTCCCAGTTCTTTACTTCACCCCCTCCCGTTTCACCTATCACTTACCACCTTGTACCTCTTCTTCCCATCCCCACATTCTTACTCTGAGTTCTCATCCTATTTTCCAGTCCTGATGAAGGGTCTCGGGCCGAAACATCAACTATTTATTCCTTTCCGTAGATGATGCCTGGCCTACTGAGCTCCTCCAGCAGTTTCTGTGTGCTGCCTTGGATTTCCAGCCTCAGCAAATTTCTTCTGTTTGTGATTCCTAACCAGTTGCTTTCCAGCAACACAATCACTCGCCTCACTAAATTGATTCTCCGCTTGAACAACTTTCCCTTCAATGCCTTTCCTTTCCTCCAGATAAAAAGTGTAGCTGTGGGAGCTGATATGCTCGTCTTTTTTGTGGAATCCTTGGAACAATCTTTGCTTCAGTCCTATCTCAGCTCTTTTCCCAGTAATGTGAATATTGGTGCTGCTTCCTACACTCAAGCAGATTTATTTTTAACTTTTCCTAGCAAATTCCACTCTTCTCTAGTCATCAAGTGGTCTCTCTCTCACTCTTAACTTTCCTTTCTGGATCTTTGTCTCCGACCCAGGACAGACAACCTGACAGCTGTCTAAACTTACCTCAGGCAAACATCAAAAAAGCATTTTAGGAACTGAGTGTTGGAATTATCAATAACAAAATGACACCTGTCACATTATGATGGGAGACTTTATTTAGGCTAGCCTGAAGAAGTTGCTGCCTCCAGACATCCTTAAAGAGGGTGAATCCAGAAAAGGTGGCTAGTCTTGATGTACCCGGTGGAGGAATGTCTTCCCGGATTCCAGGGAGTAACCTGCAGAAGAAGAAGAATGGGTTGAGGAATTGCTAAAGGCTTGATGCCTTGCTGTGCTCAGGATTGAATAAAAATGAAACACTGGACAGGGATATTGCTTGATTTCTGCTGAATAATTTTGATTGGAATGACTACACAGATGGAAGATTTGAGATTGCCTATGAAAAGAAGATAATTTAATAACCACTTCACTGGGAAATAGTTACTGAAAGGATTGATTTTAAAACCTTCTCAAAGCTTAACCCTTCAGCTAAACTTTTGCCTACCCATCTTGCTCTTTTAATTCGTGGCTCAGCATAATTAGCCATACAGCTATAAGTAAAACAATTATTTATCTCAAAGGCTACAGAAGAAAATGAGTAGATGCTGTCCTCGATGAAACAGTCACAGTCATTGATTAAACATTCCCTGTTTCAGCTCATGTATGAAGTCTTTATCAAGGCAACTTAAAGCCACAAAGCTGCATCCTGGATGTTGGCCACAGGATAAAGAACAAGAACATTAATAAATAGCAATATTTTTTCATATGATATGGATGTAAAGACCATGCTCAAATTAAATCTAGGTTTACCACCAAAACAGTATCACACACTTCTAAAAACTACTTCAAGCATTGCCATCAGTAAACAGCCAAGAAGTTGCATCACACCAAGTTATGCCTGCATTAAATATATAGTAGCTGGTTTCATTTGGCTTTTTTATGAACAGTCTCAATTGGCAAAGTAATTATCTTAATGAAATGTTCATTTTGCTACAGGTCCAAATGATGTGGCAATTCCTATCAAATGACATTGAATAAGTGAACATAATTAATCTTCTGTACAGAATGATTTAAACTCTTCAGAATTATCAGAAGCAGTCTTTTTCATGAAGCCAGCTGGCACAGAAGTGAGCAGCAAAATTGCAAAGTTTATTCTGTACTCGGCAGCTAATTTAGGAGTGCTAAGTCACATGCATTCACGGGTGCAGAATAAAGCATAATGTCATTGCCTTTTTTAATGTGTTGAAAACTTAACTGCTGCTGGATAAACACAAATGTTGTGAAAGTTGAACAAACCCTGAACTATCAGTAGAAATTGATATTTCCTCAGTGAAAACAGAAAATATTGTAGGTATGTTTTTAACTTTGTGGAAAGTGTACTTGTAGAAATGTTACCTTCAAGAACAATTCACAGCCTGCCAAATGTCAACACTGCCAACATCCAGTTAATACATAAGAATTTGCTGGCAAAAAGCTGTCCATACTGTGCACCTCTTCACAGTTTGACTTTCACACAAGAGCTTGCTGCTTCCAAACTGGACTCGTGGACTTGACCTGACCTGATCTTCTTCAAAGCTGATGCTAGCATTAACAGAAAACACCGTGGCTACTGCAGTTGCCTCTAAATCAGATGAAAACGGGGTTTTCAATAGAAAGCACATAGAATCACTGCCATACGTTGTTCAAGCAGTTTGGAGAGCCAGCAGGATTAGTGAGGCAAGAATATTTCCAGGTTGGATATCTGGCAGCAGCCTAATGGGCTGAATGGCTTCCTTCCATGCTAACAGAATTTGGGGATTCTGAGACTTGGAAGATGGAAGCAGGAGGAATTCAAGGCTGTGGAAGTTTATGGATGACTGCAATGAGAAATTTCAAGTCAATGAAATCCAGTGAAGAAAATAAACTAATAAAGATGATGACAAGGAAAGCCAAGAGAGAAATAAAATGGAAGTTAACTGGCCCTATAAAATGAAATTAAAAACAAAAATGGAAAATATGGGAATTACTTGGCAAATTGGGTGTTATTGTAACCAAAAGTTATAAAGTACTAATGTGTGAGGTGAAGCTCAGAAGAAATTAAAACAGATTTGATCAGTATTAGCGGCTGTATTATAATTCCGCATTTAACTATTCCCTAATCGAGTATTATTCTCCTGAGAGCTTTTGTTGTACAGTGCCTTAACTGATCATGTGTTGCTATCTTATGAAAGAATAATTAGATTTGCATCATGACAATTAGGATCATAATTGCTATCTGCAGCCTCTTCCTCCTGCTTGTTTGTTTATCACATTGTTTTATGTTTATTTAAACTAGTTTATTTAAACTAATTTACTCGCACTTTGTAAGTGACAGCTGCCTTGAGGCATTAAGGAATGCCCCAAGTGACTGAGGCTGTAGAGATCACCATGTTCATTTTCAGACTCAGATATTTTGATCTCAGACTTCTTCATTCAGGGTAAAATTTAATAAAGATAAATTACAAATGAAATTTCCATTGTTTTTAAATTTAGTTCTGTATAAGATTATAAGATAAGTATAAGATTGCCACCATCTGTAGGTGTTGTTTCTCAGCAGGAATTTTAGAGATCAATGAGAAAAAATAGCAACAGAAAACGGAGCAAGAGCTGGCCGTTCAGCACTTCCAAACTGCTCCAACAATCATAGCTGATTCTCTATACTGATTTCGTACTGTCTCTGCCTTTTAAATATACCCTGTAGTTGGTCTAAGTCCTCCAGGTTCCGCACTTAGCACTGCTTCAGTTGAATGGGTCATCTAAGAGTAAGAACGTTGTGAGCCTAAATTTAAATAATTTCTTCATGAAGCTGTTGTCACTGCAAGTCCATATTGAGTAAGATGCAGTTAGTATATAAACCTTACTTCACTGTTTTTAAACTAGAAAATTAAATCAATATTATTCTGGAGATTTTATTTTAATATGAGTTTATAAAATTAAAGGTAATGATGCTCACACCACAGATGATTGCACAATGTTTGATTCCATTCATAACACCGAAGCAAATGAAGCAATCCATGGGGGAAATATGTGGGGAAGTCCCAGCTGAGGCATGGACTAATAAGTGGTCAGTAACATTTCATACTGTTACAGTGCTAGGCACTAGTCATCTACAACCAGAACTTCTTTTAAATTTGACAGCTACTGTTGAGTCCCCCACCATCAATCACCACTAATCAAAACTCAACTAGACCAGCCATGCAAATATCATAGTTATAATACAAGATGGGAGTTTGAGTATCCAGCAGCAAGTCATTCAACCACTCCAGGTCACAAGTCAGGAATGTGTGGAATATGTGCTTAGATTATTGGTGTCCAACAACATTAAAGAAGCTGAACACCATCCAAAACACAACAGTCCACTTGATTGCTGCCCAGGCAACCAGCCAAACCATTCATTATCTCTACCTCTGATGTACACTCTCAACAATGATCACCATCTTCTAAATGCTCTACAGTTACAGTATTTGCCTAGACTACACCTGCAGCACCTCTGAAACTCTTGGTCTCTACCGCCAAGGATAAAGGCAATCAATGCACGAGAACATCTTCTTCAGCAATGTTAACCTTGCCAGTAGCACCCAATTCCTGGAAGATTAATAAATAAACAAGGACAGTATTCATTGCTAATCTTAGCCAGTTGTCAGAGGTATGCTGAAGTAGTCTGAAAGAGAAGCTTTGAGCTTTCGTTCCTTCTCTGATCCATTCTCATGTCTGGCAGGTAGTGAATCAGCTAAGTGAGCACTGAGCCTGCATCCATTCGATAACAGACCCCCTAATAACCACTGGGACATTGAGGAATAGATATACAATCAGATTAAGGAAATGTGTAAAAATCATGGGAGATTTCAACTTTCTTGAGGTAAACCAGGACCTTCTTAGTGCAAATGGTTTCTTAAATCAGTTTGAGGATGGTCCAATGAGAGGAGGGGCTGTACTGGACGTAGCATTGGGTAATGAGTCTAGCCAGGTGACTGACCTTTCAGTGGGTGAGCAGTTAGGGAACAGTGACCATAACTCATTTTTTTTTTCAGGTTAGCTGTAGATAAGGATAGGTATGGTCCTTGTGGGAGAATTTTAAATTGGAGTAGAGCAAATTATGAGGGCAAATTACTAAGAAGTGTTAATTGGTAATACCTTTTCTTTGGCATGTCCATATCAGACGTGGAGGGTGTTTAAAGGTCAATTGCACAGAGTACAGGAAAGGTATGTTCCTGTTAAAAGGAAAGATGGGGATAGAATGATAAGAGAACCTTGGATGTCCAGAGGGGTGATGAATTTAATCAAGAAGGAAAAGGATAAGTGTGTAAAGCTTCAGAAGTGTGCTTCAAACGAAGCACATCAGGAGTATAATAAGCCAGAAAAGAACTGAACAAGGGAATTAGGGGAAGCCATGAAAAGTCTTTGGCAAGTAGGATTCAGGTGAATCCCAAGGCATTCTTGACATACGGTACATCAAGAGTAAGGGGGTAACTAGGAGAGGGTAGGACCACTCAAGGGGAAAGGCAATGAGTTCCAAAGTCAGTAGGTTAAGTTGCAATTTTATAAACTCTGGTTAGGTAACATCTGGAGTATTGCATACAGTTCTGCTCACCCCACTACAGGAAGGATGTTGAGGCTTTGGAGAGGGTGCAGAAGAAGTTCACCAGGCTGTTGCCTGGTTTAGTTGGCATGTGCTTTCACCCGAGGCTGGATAAACTAAAGCTGTTTTCGCTGGAGCGCTGGAGGCTGGTGGGAGATCTGATAGAGGTTCACAAAATTATGAGATAGAGTGGACAGAGAGTTTTGCAGGGTGGTAATGTCTAACACCAGAGGGCATGCATTGAAGGTGAAAGGGGGTCAATTCAAAGGGGATGGGAGAGATAAGTACTTTACTGAGAGAGTAGTGGATGCCTGGAATACGCTGCCTGGTATAGTGGTAGAGGCAAATTCATTAGAGGTTCATAAGAGACGTTTGGATAGGCACATGGATGTAAGGAGGATAGTGGGCATTATAGTCCTGTGCTATATTGCTCTCTGTTCCAATATATCAGGTGCCATTTCTCTACTTTATCAGCAAAATGAGAAAATGCTGTTTTCTCTTTGACAGGTGTTGGTGTTGACTATGTGACATGACAAAGAAAATAGACAACCAACATTAAATAGGCCTTGTAGGGAATGGGGTGAAGTTGATACAGATAATAGAAGAATGCTGATGCAAAGCCAGTGCTGGAGCGGAGCAGTCATTCCCTGTGGGACCTGGGAGATGGTTACAATTTAAGCTTCAGTAATTTATACTGCTCACAGACATACAGTGGAGTGTCTTAAATAGCACACACTGCAATTCCTTTTGTGTTGGAGGATCTACATGGTTGAAGTAATATCAGTGAAGTGTTGAAAATTGGCCTATTATAGCACTAGTTCAGACTTTTTTGTTGTGTTTATTCGTGCATCTCTGAGGGTCTTTTAAGTGGAATAACAAACTGAGTTATGCATTGAAGCCTGGTGGCACATTGTTGAACATCTGTTTTATATAATTTATACCAATACAATCTCTGGAACGTTTTAAAGTTACACAGAATATTTTGTTTAGGTTGTCTAATATGATTTACGGAACAGCATCGATTGTTTTTGGAGAAATCCTGTATATCGTTGAAAATGATTATAGTTGGTGTGTAGTGATTACTTGGAATCTGTTCAAAGAAAAGTCCCTTGAGGAACATGGCACAAAATTTAGAGTGCATAATAATAAGAAGCTTAGCAACATGGTTAGATGCTTAGCTTTATCAAGTTTCATGGCTATGAGCATAGAGGAGAGAAGTACTACAATTCCCTTTGGATTTGAATCTTTCTTGAATAATCCTCCTGAAAGTGTACAATTGACGAAGGTCACGTGGCCTGAATGCAACTTGCAAAGAGGACAAAAGCACAATTGAGTTTTGCACGATTGAGATGAAACTGCATTCAGGCACATCCAGTATGTTTGCAACAAAACCTTTCTCATTGAAAAACACTTCACACTCAATGATTAATTGGGCACCTCTTTCATATAATAATAAGTAAGCCAGTGTTTTACTTTTTAAAATAGTGATGTTAACATCAGCTGCTGCTTGATCCCCTTTCGGTCAACTGACTGTTACCAGTTTTCAAGGTTCACAGTCGAAGAGCGGTGACATGCACAAGGAATCAGAAGGTAGCTTATATCAAGGGACTGCACTTGGTTAATGTCTTAAAGAGAAAGTGAAGGGAATTACTCCTTATCTTTTGTTATTAACATCACTGTGTCATGCAATTATAAAATTCTTTCACTAGACTGGAGGGAAGGTTATAATGTTGCAGCACTGCACTAGATTTATAATGAAAACTCTTTATGGCTTTATTTGAACAGTAAAGTAAGTTTTATGGAAATGTCACATTCCTATTCCCACGTTAATCTCATGAGCCAGCAATTTTTCAATGTGAAGTTGACTTCCTTGTATTTCTGGGCACATTATATATGTCTGACCTAAACACACTTCATTCTTCTTGTTGGTCTTACAACAACAAAATTTCAGTGAATGGAAAATTAACAAATAGAATGGAACACATCGCTGGGAGGACAGAAGTATTTGAATATAATTGTGGAGTTCAGATGCCAATGACTCATAATTCTTTCAGCTTTTAATATAACCTGATTCCAAAATTAATACTGCCACCTTCAGATTATGTGTGACATTGTTCATTACGTTTCCCAACCAGTAACATTAATAATATTGTTAACCTTTCCAGAGTGCTGTAATTTTTCACACTTAAACAATCTGGGTGTATCTTCCTGGCTGGAGTCAACAATTTTGATCAGAAAGATCAGTTTCAGCTTTTGAGACTTTCTATACATTCTATAAATGAACTGCTGAATGGATATGTTAGTGAACTCTCTGACAGAGAAATGACAGATGGAATTTCATCCCAAAAAATATGTGGTGATGCCCAATATAGAACCAACTAGTTCTTAAGTTCAGAGATAAAGATGGTGACATGGATAGATAAGCTGGTGAAAAAGGCATATGGGATGCTGGCTTTCAGTAGCTGAGACATTCAAACTTAGAGTGCAGAGAGTATATACAGCCTTATACATTTTGGTTAGGCCGTAAATGGAGTATGGTATGCAGTTGTAATCGCCACACTACAGGAAGGGTGTGATTAACTTGAGAGGCTTGAGAGATCTATCAGGATGTTGCAGTAATGATGGAATATTTCAGAAATGAGGAAAGACAGGATAGCCGAGGTTTGTTTTCCTTGTGCGGAGGCTGAGGGAAAGGAGGGTGCTCAGGTGACCTGACAGAGAGACAAAAAACATACTTGAGGAGAATGTGAGAAACCTTCCACAGGGTGATTATAATGAGCATAGTTTTGTGTAGTGTACATCTAGTCTTATAAACTTGATCAAGATTTTTGAAGCAGTAATGAAAATAATTGATGAGGGTGGGGCAGTCGATGTTGTCCATGGTCCATGGGCTTTTATAAATGTCTATGTGCAAGGCAGCTATTGTATTACAGATTTAATCGGTTGAACCATCAAAATGTTAATGAAACACGTTACACTGTGTACGTACATCTTTTGATGCTTCTAGACACATCTTCAGTGATGTTCCTGGAATCATCGGGTGTTTTGGGTCTTTCAACATCATACAACCTCCTCCAGGTGACCCAGCCGAGGCTGATCAGACCCCAGCTTGTGTCCAGATGGCTAGCTACTTATGACTCCATGGCTCCCCTCTTTTGAGCCACAGCCATCTTGAGGCCCTCTCTGCCGCATCGGTGGTACTGTGGATGGCTCTCCTCTTCCTCTCTCCCTTGATGCCCAAAATGCTGAAGGCTCTAACTAAAGAACGGGCTACGAATCCCCTTCAACCAACCTCCACTGGGAGACACCTTGCTCTCCATCCAGCCTGCTGACAGTTGCTGACCAGTCAAATTAATAATGAAATAGATTATGTTTTTTTTGCCAATAACCCACACAGTACAACACCTGAAGTCTGTAGTCTTGGAACATTATATGAATTACCTGGAAAATTTATTTTAGAAGCAAATTTGTACTCAAATGAGTAGCCAATGTTATTCATTTGTTCACATAGGGATATAGGAATGATAGGCCACTAAGTGTTACATTGGTGGTAGGGAAGCCTTTGGAGAAAATCAAAGAAATAGGATTTAAGCACATTTGGGAGGATATGTCCTGATTAGGGACAGTGAGCACAGCTTTGTGCAGGGCAGGTTGTGTCTTACAAATTTCCTAAGAGTTTTTTTGAGAAGGTGATAAAGGAGATTGCTGAGGGTAAGGCAGCCGATGTTGTCTTTGTTAATTTCAGAGAGGCACTTGATCAGGTTTCTCATTGTACCCTGGTCCAGATAATTAAGACACATAAGATCCATGGTGACTTTGTAGATTGACTTGGCCATTGAAGACAGATGGTAGGAGTAGAGGGGTGTTATTCTGAATGGAGGACTGTGACCTGTGGTGCTCTGCAGAAGTCAGTGCTGAGGCCTTTTTCATTTGTGAAGTATATTATTGATTTGAATCAAACTGTAGGTTAGCTGATCAGTGAGTGTGCAGATAATATAAAAACTGGTAGAGTTCTGAACAGTGTAGGCAGTTATCCAAAGATTCAGCAGTGTAGATCAGTTGAAGATGTGGGCAGAGAAGTGGTGAATGGAGTTTAATCAGGACAAGTTCGAGGTGGAAGGGGAAAATATGTAATTGCAGGACCCAAAGGAGCTTTGATGAACAGAGGGATGTGGGGTGAGTCTCTGAGGCTCCCAGAAAATGGCAACACAAATAGATAGGGTATTTAATGTCAAAAGCAACATGTTTGCCTCAGTCAGTTAGGGCACTGAGGATAAAAGTTTAGATGTCAAATAACAGCTGTATAAAAACTTGGTGAGAATGCTTTTGGAGTGTTGTGTGAAGAAGTTCTGAATATGGAGGCTTTCTAGAGGGTGCAGAAGAAATTTGTTAGGATTTTGGATAGATTAGAGAATATTAGCTCAAAGGAGAGTTTGGAAAGACTTGGATTGTTTCTTTTCTCTGGCTTCCTTTCTCTGAAGCATTAGATAAAAATATGTATATAAAATTATGAGAGGCTTCTTTCCAGGGTGGAAATGTAAAATGTAAGAAGACATAGTCCAAAGGTGAGAAAGAGAAAGTTTCAAGGAGATGTGCAGGGCAAGTATGTTACACAGAATGGTAGAGGCTGTTGCAGGCAGATATGATAGTTGCAGTGAAGAGGTATTTAAACAGGGACATGTGGTAAGCATATTGGATTAGTTAAATTTGCTATTGTGGTCAGCACAATACTGGAGGGCTTTTCCTGTAATGTACTGTTCTAAGCTTTAGGCTCTAATAGTAACATTTAAAATTAGAGTTCATAGGTTCAAGGTAAGGAGTGAGAGGGATAAATGGAATATAAGGTGTTTTTTTACACCAGAAAGGTGATCACAATCTCAAACTGACTGAAAAGGTGCTGGAGGCAGCAACTCTCACAATTATGAAAATTGTATGGATGAGCTCTTCAACCACATGAGTATAAATCTGCATATGATGTATGGAATGGACTTCATGGCTGAAGACCCTGTTTCCATGTTCATGATTCTATCTATATTTGTCTTTATGTGCTATTATGTTTCTCTGTGTAGTCACACCTGCATAAAATTGGGAACCCACTTTGCTTCAGTGGAGAATCTAGACATGGATATTAGAAGGTGTTAGTTCAGGATTTTACTTATTATTTTATTTTGTTATTCAATTTATATTTACACTACTTTATTCAGATTTTATCATTTATGAAATGGTCTGGGTATTAAAATATTTGACAATTTTGATAAGAAGCAAAGCTCCCCTCTCAACTTCATCTGAGGTGTTTTGGTGTGCAGTCACCATACTCAGCTGTACGGTGCCCTGTTCTATTTAGACTTCATTCTACTCAAGATCAGAAATGAAATTAACCCTGCACATGTATTTGCAATGGATGAGGATGTGCAGAACTGGTAGGCAACAGGCTGGACAAGTCCATGGAGAGTGAATGCATTCTACGTTTCAAGATATGGAATTCACTTGATAAAATGCTTTGAGACAATAGAACATTCTCATTTTGTAAATTGGAAAGTATAACAAGCCAGAAATTCACAACAGGTCAAATTATATGTGCAAAATGCTGATTTATTGAATTATTTACATGTTTTGTATTCAAGTGGTGTTTGATCTATATTTTAAGGATTGAGCTTTTAACATCAAAATGATTCTTGATATGTAATGTGTCAAAATAAATTATTGGACTGTTTTCTGATTGTGTTCATTCTGCTTCTGTTGGAATCACTGCAGAATAGTTACATTAAACTAAATGCTCTACTAAAATGCAGGCTTTTCCCCCTCGGGTTGTGTGAGAATAGAGCTGGAAGTCGTTGGTTTAGGGTAAAAGGTGAAATATTTTGAGGATGAGAGGTGACCTGATAGAGGTGTATAAGATGATGAGAGGCTTTGATCGTGCGGATAATCAGAGGCTTTTTCCCAGGGCTGACATGGCTGCCACAAGAGGACACAGGATTAAGGTGCTTGGGAGTAGGTACAGAGAAGATATCAGGGGTAAGTTTTTTATGCAGAGAGTGGTGAGTGCGTGGAATGGGCTGCCGGTAATGGTGGTGGAGGTGGATATGATAGGTTCTTCTAAGAGACTCTTGGATAGGTACATGGAGCTTAGAAAAATAGAGGGCTATGGATAACCCTAGTAATTTCTAAGGTAGAGACATGTTCGGCACAACTCTGTGGGCCAAAGGGCCTGTATTGTGCTGTAGGTTTTCTATGTTTCTATTTAAGGGGAATCTGAGGGAAATTGCCTTCAATCAAGAGAGTGGAGCAATTGTGAATCAAGCTGGAGCAGAAATAGTAGATGTAGGTTCATTTGTAACTTTTAAAGGAATTTTGGATGGATACATGGATGTGAGGGATATAGAGGGCTATGGTCCAGGTGCAGGTAAATGGGATAAGGCAAAAGACCAAGTCAGCATGGACTAGATTGGCCAAAGGGCCAATTTCTGTGCTGTAGTGCTCGCGGACTGTAGGACTCTAAACAGCATCTGACAGCGCAAGGGTGTTTGAACTGAAATATTGCAAAATTGAGTTGCTATGCTTTTTTAGATGGAAAGAAAAATGAGTTATAACTCTGACAAGTTTCAAAATACAGCAGTTCAAGAGGAAAGTGTCTGTTAGACATATTGCTTTATTGCATGATGTGGTAAAATATAGCGTGTATTCACTTTGATAATATCCTCCATGTTGGAAATTGTCTTGCTTATCTTTTTAGCTATTCTTTTCATGAGGTTCACTCTAGTTGTCTGCTCAATAACCTTCTCCTTTTGTAAATTGTCTAGGAGTCCACTGCCATTTCCTTCACAAATTAGTGTTGAAGATTTTTTTAATGCCGGAATTTTAAAATGGGTTAATTCCTCTTTGTACACAGCAGCTACCTAAACTTGAGTTTTCACGTACTTTCCCTTTTCCATGTTCGTCCTGTTCCCTTCATGGTACCAATAGTATTTTATGCAGGAAATTAGTACGAGTATCGTTCGTGTAGCAGTTAGTGTAGTGCAATAATAATGCCAGTAATGCAACTTTGATGTGTGTTGCTTGAATTTCCAGCTCCTGCAGAATTCCTCGTGTTTGCGTTTTTAAATAATGCCAGTGACCTTGATTCAATCCACCACTGTCCCCCTGATGGCATGTGTTTCCTTCAGGTTCTCTGGTTTCCTCCAACATTCCAAAGACTCATGAGCTCGTAGGTTAATTGCCACATGGGTGTAGTAGGGCAGTGCAGGCCCGTTGGACTGGAAGAGTCTGATACTCTGCTGTAGCCCTGAATGAACGAACGAATGAACGAATAAATAAATAACATGTATATCTTGCAGGTATGTGAAGATCCAATAGAGCTAATCTATGATTAGATGGAATTGGCAAATGTAACTCATGATATTACAAACGGCTAATTGAAATTAACTTTGAATTTCTAAATGGACTTTCATGCCAATGTTCTCCAAAGATTTAAATTTCACCAAATGCAAAGAAAGTTCCAGTCTGTCAAAGTGAGGTTTGAAGTTCTTCACATTCATGTGTCCAAGGTTTGAAAATTGCCATTGCTTTAAAAGAAACAAATTAACTTGTTTCCAAATCCAAGTGGTCTTATTTACAGCCGTCTTTGATAGAATCAAAACATTTTTTTTTCAATCCAAGTTCAACACAAAGACTTCAATGACATGTTTTCCTTTAATTCATTTCTGCATATTATGATATCGTTTTAATTTATGGACTACAGAGAAAGTGTGAGGAAAAATCCACTTTGAATCTTGCACTGTATTAATAAGTCGCATAATCTGTCAATTAAATTTTATTTAAGATCTTCAAGCTACTTCTCTTTTTTTTTCTAGGTAAGTGGTGGTACCATTGCTTTTTCATCCAGAAGGATCAGAACTTGAGAGGGTGAACGTTCTTGTGCAAGCAAGTACAACCAAGTATTGTAAGAGTATTCAAATTGTGATTTTATAAATTGATGTTATTTCTCAAAAAAGGTGTTATCTACTAGATTTGTGTATTGTTATACAGACAAGTAAAATGCATCAAATATTACCTTCCAATAACTTCTGTAAAGAATATAATCAGGCTGACTGTTAAAACCATAATGGCCTACAATTTTGTCCATTTAATGATAAAGTGAATGCTTGTTGACATTGAGTTTGAAATCTTCATAACATTTTATGCAAGTTCTAATTTCAATATGATATTAAAATAGATTTGTGTATTGATACTTTTTTGTTGTGCATTATTGTGAATACCTACATGAATATGATAAATATGGTTAAATGAATATAAGTGTTGCGTAAGCATTGTGTGCTCCTTTAGTAAAGTCAAACTGAAGTAAATATTGGCCTCTGTTGTAAGGGTAGTCATGGGAGATCCATGCCTCCTTGGGTGTGAGACAAGGAATTGGAAAGCTTAACCTGCTATTAACAGTGATCCCCATCAGAGAATATTCCTCAAATATAAACAATGCAATCCTCTTGTGACTCCTGCTGGCACAGGTCTAATATCTTCTTGGCCAAACAAGAGTACATAAGTTTTTATTTCTGTTACATAATTTCATCTCTGCGCAGGACCTTTCCATGTATTCGCTTTCCCAGTCAGTGTGCAGTTAGAGTAATCAGTACAGTAAGCAAGTGGTTTTAACATGAGCTGGCCTTGTAATATCTCACAAATATATTGCAGCCCACCGTGGCTTTAGTAACATCAGAATACGACCAAACCACTGCTTTACCAGCTCTCATACAGTAGTTCTAAGTTCTTGTTTCTTTTTGCACCTTGTGGCACATCAAGTTGCATTTTTTTGCCGTTTCCTTAGCATTTGTTTGTTTTTTCATGAGGCCAAATTGTTAGCTCGACACACAACCCAGCATGGATAGAAAGTGTGCAAGGAGCCAGCCGGATTAGAACCCAGGACCATTTGCTTTGAAGTCTGGTGCTGATACCACTACACCACTGGCTGGCTAGTATTTCTAAGAATGACATGGAAAACAAATGGCTCCATATATCAAAGTCATAAATATAAGCCAGGCTGATCTCTGTTAATAATGTCGAAAAGATTGGAAATATTTGACATATCAGAAATTGGTCACAATATCTATGGTTCAGAAGGGCAGCAGAAAATACACTGGGGCTAGAAATTGTCCATTTTTTAGGTGAAAGAAAATCTAATCAAATATCACGATAAAATATGCTGAGCTGCTAAAAGTAGGTCAATTTACAGAATATCTGAGTTTGTGCAAGGCGACCGATGATTGGCCATTTGGAATCACAATCTGATGATGATCAATGTATTGATTTTAGTAGATTGCTTGAACCATTTGCAGATTTGAGCTTTGGCTGATTTAGTAGAGCATGTATAATTTCAATTTCTTCTAGTTTCAAATCAAACTTAGAGATTAGTCATCTTGGATGTTGACTCTCCAAAAGGAAATACGCTGTTCCAAGTTTATGTGGTGATTGGTCAGGAAATGGGAAAGCTTCAGCAATATGCAGACACAAGGGACTGCAGATACTGGAATCTGGAGGAAAATGCTGGACGGCCTTGGTAGACCAGGCCACATCTGTGGAGGGAAATAGAAAGTTGACATTTGGGTGAAAATTCAGTCCAGATGAAAGTTCTTGACCCAACATTTAATTCACCAGGGAGCTTTATGAAAAGAATCTTAAAGAAGATTGTTCATTTTCTTCAACAGATGTTGACTGACCCGCTGAGTTACACAGGTTCCACACGGTAGGCTTATTCAGAAAGTTAGAAGGCATGGGATCCAGGGAAGTTTGGTCAGGTGGATTCAGAATTGGCTTGCCTGCAGAAGGCAGAGGGTGGTGGTGGAGGGAGTACATTCAGATTGGAGGATTGTGACCAGTGGTGTCCCACAAGGATCTGTTCTGGGACTTCTACTTTTCGTGATTTTTATTAACGACCTGGATGTGGGGGTAGAAGGGTGGGTTGGCAAGTTTGCAAATGACACAAATGTTGGTGGTGTTGTAGATACTGTAGAGGATTGTCAAAGATTGCAGAGAGACATTGATAGGATGCAGAAGTGGGCTGAGAAGTGGCAGATGGAGTTCAACCCGGAGAAGTGTGAGGTGGTACACTTTGGAAGGACAAACTCCAAGGCAGAGTACAAAGTAAATGGCAGGATACTTGGTAGTGTGGAGGAGCAGAGGGATCTCGGTGTACATGTCCACAGATCCCTGAAAGTTGCCTCATGGGTGGATAGGGTAGTTAAGAAAGCTCATGGGGTGTTAGCTTTCATAAGTCGAGGGATAGAGTTTAAGAGTTGCGATGTAATGATGCAGCTCTATAAAACTCTGGTTAGGCCACAGTTGGAGTACTGTGTCCAGTTCTGGTCACCTCACTATAGGAAGGATGTGGAAGCATTGGAAAGGGTACAGAGGAGATTTACCAGGATGCTGCCTGGTTTAGAGAGTATGCATTATGATCAGAGATTAAGGGAGCTCGGGCTTTACTCTTTGGAGAGAAGGAGGATGAGAGGAGACATGATAGAGGTGTTCAAGATAATAAGAGGAATAGATAGAGTGGATAGCTAGCACCTCTTCCCCAGGTCACCACTGCTCAATACAAGAGGACATGGCTTTAAGATAAGTGGTGGGAGGTTCAAGGGGGATATTAGAGGAAGGTTTTTTACTCAGAGAGTGGTTGGTGCGTGGGATGCACTGCCTGAGTCAGTGGTGGAGACGGATACGCTAGTGAAGTTTAAGAGACTACTAGACAGATATATGGAGGAATTTAAGGTGGGGACTTATATGAGAGGCAGGGTTTGAGGGTCGGCACAACATTGTGGGCCGAAGGGCCTGTACTGTGCTGTACTGTTCTATGTTCTATATTCTATGTTACTCCAGCAAACTGTTTATAGCCTTCAGCAATAGCTGTTTAAATAACTGCTAAACCAATTTCTGATATCTTCAGTTGCACACATAAAATCCATTTTGATCTTTAAAGTAAATACAAAACTAAGGTAAATACAATGGGACGTTATTGATTGTGACGAAGCTTTTGGAATACCATCAAGTGTCGGTTGGGATTTTAATTCCTCACCTACTTCTCTGTGAGGTTCTTCTGCATTCACAAAATGTTTACTGTGTGGGAAACACTACCTCAGCTGTGAAATATTTCTGACCAGAATTTCAATTCCACCAGAACACAGTGCAGATTTATTTCAGTCGAGTATATATTGCAATGGGTCATCAACAATTTCCCTCATAACAAAGGGCTTGTCAGCTGGCTCAAAATAGCAGCAAAATTTTCTGTTAGCTGTCAATTGCCAGCTTCTGTTACTGGCATCCCAGCAAGCCTACTTAGAATAACGAGGGGCACATGCATGCTTGTTGGACAGAAGGAAGGACAAATACACTGAAGGATGCATGCTCACAGTGCAGCATGGTTGTCTAGTGCAAAATCCCAGTGGTATGATAATGAGTTAATCATTTATCCAAAACACTTCTTTCAATATATTCTGGGAAAAAGGTCTGCACCAGAAAATAAAGAGGGAACTCTTCCGTTTTTATGCTGAGGTGTGAATATTCGTAGAGGCCTAGTCCTAGCTTTCTGTGGCATCGTACTCAGGCAACTAGAGCCAAAAGAGATCAGTTTCAACTGGAGGAAATGGACCAAAGATGCCGATTTGAAGTGAGTGGGGAGAATGCCCTTATGAACTGGTGAGATGGCAAAGGTGCTATAAAATTAGTATCAATCTGACTCATATGGGATAATACGTGTATGCCATATATAATGATAGGTGAAAAACAGTAGCCACTCTGAAGGTCAATTGTAATTGTACTCTCCTGCCATTGGTGTCAGTACTGAGTCAGGAGAAATATTTTCCCTAAAGCCTGGTGCAGGGAAGTGAGCCTTTTGAAACATCATTTCTCCCTTAGTAATTGCATGCTCAGGTAGCAATAGTCAGTTGGACACATGGTCTGGTGGTGGGCAAGCATGGGGCAAAGAGCCCATGGATCTCAAGGCCATTCAGCAGCAGGGCCAGAGGGTCTCACCTACCATCTTAGGGGTGGTACTCTAAATTCTCCAGGCAAGCTGCAAGCAGCAAGTTGCACCCAATGGCATGTAACTTGTGACCATGGCAGCTCAAAGATCATTGCCAGATTGATCTTAATGAGGCTTCAATTAAAATAAAAAACTGAAACTGCTGAACAGGCTGCAGCTGTGGGAGGAGAAACAGTGTTGATTTGTCAGCTTGAACATCCTTCACCAGGCTCAAAGTAACATCATCCAATTGCATAGTTGGGAAAATGGATATAGTGTGCAATTGCAGCCATAAAATCTCTTGCTAATTGTTAGATGTGGAAGGAAAAATTGACTGAAGGCAAGAAAGGCCAGAAAGTTAGAAACAATGAAAAGCTAGATTGTCATTCAAGTAAGGAGAATGAAGTAGAATATCAACTGTGTCAATAATTTTACAAGGTGCAGACAGGTACCTCTGTTTATTTAATTCATATTAAGCAAGTTTCAAAGCGATAAGCCTGACTATCCATGGGCTCAAATTAAGAAAAATGTAGCGTTATTGTCAGTTGCACACAAAGAATTGCATTTACAGTTTCTATATTTCCTTACTACATGTAACCCCAATGGCTAAAACCGTAAATGAGTTTAGTTGCACCATTTCACAATCATTTTATAAAATTTCACCAAATTAAACATAATTCAATTCATAGTAATTTTGCATAACTTCATAGAAATTCCATTAAATTCTGATCTTCCTTTTATGTATTTTAGGAAGTTATGGCTAGGCAGCAGCTATCAGTGGAGGAGCGAAGGACAAGAAACAGGGAATACCAAAAACAGCGGAGACAGAAAATATATAGTGAGCCAGAGTTAAAGGAGGAATACCTGAGAAAGGAAAAGCAAAGATGGAAGAAGAGAGTAGAGGATGAGAAGATTAAAACTATCAGTAATTTGAATGAAAGGGAAAAGAGGAGTAAGAGAAAGGTGTGGAAACGTAGACAGCAAGAGTCAAGAGAGCGTAAGGGAAAAGGCCCAGAACGCCCAGAAACTTCCCCAGATAGTCCATTGGATCAGACTATACAGGAGCCATCTCGCAGCAGGCAGTCTATAGCAGGGGAAAGGGAAAGAAAGAAAACAAAAGCAAGATACTTGAGAGAGATAAAAGCTTTGAAAAATGTTCCTCCAACACTGGGTTTCCAGAGAACAACCTGGAACTTCTTCACCACTTCACATGTGAAGCGAGCTCCAGATGGCATTGGGGGAACTGTGAAAAGGACTGCAGACAGTCTTGTACTACAGGGGAATAACATTGTGGATGGCAAGATCTTCAGTGAGATGGTTGGGAGAAGCCTTTGCAGTACTCAGCTCTATCATATTGCTGAAAGTGACATTGCAGACATATGGTGCACTCCTTTCTCAACCATTAAAACCTGTACCAGCAACGAGGAAAATCCATCAGCTCATACCTTACAGAAACAGCATCCACTGCAGATCATTGTCATGCTTCTGCAGTGAGACACAGATGTGCCAGTGTTTCAGCTCAACAACATTTCAGTTGACTGAAAATGCACATGCCAGGGTACAAGCTGAGGAGAATGATGGCCCTACCATAATGGGAAAGAACAGAGTGCCTTTGGCAATGCTGATGGAGGAAATGGAGCAGGAACCCCAGACTGATCCTGACGGGATTATGACAAATATATCTGCTGGTGTCATTAATTGTGGAGATTGGCTTGCAGTCATTTATGACCAAAATTGGTGGTTAGCAAAGGCTGTTACTGTGGATGCTCATCATCAAGATGTTCAAGTGGAGTTTTTCCACCCTCATGGGGCCAACACGTACTTCCATCCAAAACCAGGTGGAAAGGGTATGTGCTTCGTACCAGTTGAAGATATTCTTGATGGAGCCATCATCACCAGGTCATGCAAGCAGGACGAGGGAGATCTACCACCTGTCTGCTGAGGTCATGGACTTCAAAGAGGAGGAGCATATTAATCGTCTACTTCCTGATAGAGCTGACTGAATATTTTTGAAGATTTTCAAGCCAGAAATGGATGGATTTTTTTTTAGTTCCTGGTGTGTTTTCTGATCTTTATGCCTAAACATTGCAGTTGTACTGTAGTTTTTATTTTGCTGTTTACCATTGTTGTTAATATTTACAGAAGGATAAAATGTACATGACAAATTGTTACTTGTTGTACCAAATTGTTAAATAAAGTTGTTACGCAAGGAAGCATTGACTCGATTGGTGAAAAGGTTCGAATTG
Source organism: Mobula hypostoma (assembly GCF_963921235.1). Lineage (NCBI taxonomy): Eukaryota > Metazoa > Chordata > Chondrichthyes > Myliobatiformes > Myliobatidae > Mobula > Mobula hypostoma. The sequence goes on along the minus strand of NC_086102.1, from coordinate 57,971,919 downwards.
TTTGTTGTAATTAGGCCACTGCCACTATCGTCAGGTCTCAGTCACCACCGTCAGATGGAACTTTTTTTGTTTTAAATTAATATGCTTACAATCTCTTCCTCCAAAACAGTTGATTTATTAAAGTAATTGTCTCTTTAAAATTAAAAATGTTTTATGTCCAAAATTGTTATTTTATATATTTAATGCTAATGATAAAAGTTGCACGATATAAGAGTTTTTAAAGGAGTACACGTGAAATAGTATAAAAAATGAACAAAAGTGAATATTCAACATTTAACAGCGTATATGTGCACCCGTGGTGTAGACACAATTATTTAAAAGCTCTAAATCTATATAAGACTAAATAAATAGGAATAATTAGCTTTTTATTGTGTCTGACTGTGTTGACAAAAACTAAGTAATGACATGAAAACGCATATTTTATGAACAAATTACAAAATCAGTAGGTTGCACTGAAATATTGCTTGATTGCTGAGACCTTGTTCTATAAACATATAAGTTTAGGTTTCTTAATATTTAATTTTTTTTCCTTTCAAAATTAAAACCTGTTTTATCCAAATTCTCAAGAATCAGTGTTACATTGAACTGTTGGTTATTAACTCTACCAGGGGTTATATTATAGTTATTAAAAATCCTTCTTTGAGAATGTAATTACCAGTGGTCAGTTACTAATAGATAGATAAAACAGCGTATTTGACATTATGTTCCTCTTTATATTTCACAGTGCTTTCATGTACATGGAATTATCCTGACGTTTGCCAACTTAAACTGTTATGAGATTATTATAAACTCCTCAACCTCTGTTGCTGCAGTTTAATATGCTTTCACTGTTGATTGTGTTTTCAATAAACTGGAAATTTGTACAGAGCTTTAAAGCATAACTTGTGTAAGGCGGAAGATGCTGGTGGGGGGGGGCGCGGAAGTGAGATAGTCAGGTGACATAGAGCTGTGTAAAGCCTGTTGTCTCAAATAACCACATGATGTCTATACTATTCTAACATCCATGAGAATTGATGGAAATTAAGATGTGTGACTGAAAAAAACCTTCGTTGATATACCCACCTCCAAAAGGCTTGGTGCTGCAGTGCGTTAGAAATTACAATAAACGTGAACAAGAATCAAGAGATAATACATTAGAGCCAGGAAAGAGCAAAATGGAGAAGTTCAGAGGATAAGTAACAGTAAATGGAGGTTACAAAGTACAAAGTAAATTTATTATCAGATTTATGCATATGTTACCATATACAACTATGAAATTCATTTTCTTGCAGGCATTCACAGTACAACAAAGAAATACAACAGAATCAAAGAAAAACTACACACAAAGACTGATAATCAATGTGCAAAATAATGTGCAAATACAAAAATAAACAATTAATAGTAATATATATGTAAATAATATTGAAAACCTGTCTTATTGTGTTCTTGAAAGTGAGTCCCTATGCTGTAGAATCGGTTCAGTGTTGAGATGAGTAAAGTTATTTATGCTAGTTCGGGAGCTTGATGCCAGAGAGATGATAACAGAGAAAGCTAGCATATGTATCAAATGATCTGTTTTCCCTTAAACTTTTTACTCGTGCAATAATTGCGTGGCCTATATACAAACAGCTGGTTCAAAGGCAAAACTTTTATAAAAATGTAGTAAGGGAATCAAATTGTTTTGTTTTCAAATTGTAGATCTTCAATCTTGGAAAATTCACTTTCCAAGTTGACACATGAACAAACTGGTTAGAGGGACAACCTGACAAAATTGATTCTCTGATTATTTTCATTATTTAAATTGTCTGTTTTATAGTCTTGTGATGCACATAAACATGCAAGATTTGTAAAGTGTTAACAATGTAAAAGTTGGCTCCACAAAAATATATATGTTTCTTTAGGTGCACATTCTGCAGTGTTTGGTGAAATGGATTTTATGTATACTCTTCTCTCATTTTCTTTTGCTGTTCTAGATGTAAAAATGCATAAACCTATTTTCAGCTGTTTATGTAAATCCTGAGCTTAAGAGTTTTTTCAGTTGAAAATATACGATGGTTCTGGAGCAGTAAATGGCCATTTCCCATGATTTTATTCCTCTGCTTGTGGTTTGCTGCTGACATGAGCATTAGTATTTTTATTCTTCTCTTTAATAGTTGGGTTGATATTAAATGAAGACTAAATATTTCAAAATGGAAAGAGGAAAAATGATAATGAAAATAGCATTTAGTAAACAAAAGCACTTACAACTCCCCATTGTTTTACTGATCAATAAAATGTATTTAATGCAGCACTTTTCTGTTTTAATTGCTTTTTGCCATGATCCATCCACTGACCATTTGCATGTGGAATGGGCTTGTTTTGTGCTGTGCTATATTTCTCCTTGTTTTGGCTGAATTCCACCAGTACACATTTTGCTTTTCTTCTTTAAGTACATTTTTCATATAATAAGAAATGTCAGCATACATCTGTCACAGCCTATACATTTTAATATGCTCTGTAGATCCTTAAGATAAGGGAGAAGAATTAGACCATTTGGTGCGTCAAGTCTGCTCCGCTACTCAATTATGACTGACTTATTATCCCTTTCAACCACATTTTACTGCCTTTTCCCCATGACCTTGACACCCTTACAAATCAAGAACCTATTAACCTTTACTTTAAATATGCCCAGTAACTTGGCCTCCACAGCCATCTGTGGCAATGAATTCCACTGATTCACCGTTCTCTGGCTAAGAAAGTCCTCCTTTTCTCTGTTCTAAAGAGACATCTTTCTATTTCGAGTCTGTACAGTCTGTACCTAGATTCTCCCACTTAGGAAACATCCTCTGGATGTCGACTTTATCTAGGCTTTTCAATATTCATTGACTGTTAGACATAATTCTGAAGACCCTTGAAAAGCAAGTACTGTAGCCCATTTCACTACACTGTGCTCTCATGAATGTTCAGTTTCTCTGCTGTGGTAAAATTGACTGACGGAATAATATTGGCCTCAGACCATCACAGACAGCTCCTATTCTACTTTACAACAGTGCCATGGAATCCTTGAGGTGCATCTGTCAACTGAGGGAGCCTTGGATCAAGAAGGCATCTCTGACAGTGCAGCACCCTCCACCAGTGCAGATGAGGAAAAAGCCAAGTTCTCTGGCAATTCCAGCACCAGGAAATGGACCAATCTTTGGGTCTTATGGTATGTGGCCAGAGGTTAGAGGCCCAATGTCTGAGTTTGAGAGTCCGGGCCAGAGACTGGTCATTTGAAGGCATGGGATTGAAAGCACGGGAAGGATGATCATTAACACTGAATTATATCTGTCACTCTGCATTCTGCATCATATCTCCAGGTGCAACAGATCAGAAATGATTTGCATAATACTTCTAGAATCTGTATCAGAGCTTGTTACAGAGCTGCAAACATCCTTGAGAGTTAAAGCAAATTATCAATGGAGTTTAGTGCCAGTTTTGTTTCAGTAAAAAAATCTTATGACCATGAAGCCTATACAGTGAATGCATATTCACCCAGTCACAAGCTAATTCAGATTCATCTATGCCTTTATTATTTATAAGTTACCAAGGAGTCTCATCTTGTAGTGAAAGTATGCATCTTAGTGTTGTTTCTGCTGTTGTTATAATCCTTTGAGATCAGCCATGCCTCTGAATATTATATATTTTTTGGATTTTTGTGCAGTGTTCAAAAGTAGTTGTTATATTTTGTTTTCAATTTCTTCTTTTGAAACTGCAAATTTGTAGTATACACCAGAAGACAAGACAGGGTAATCAATTCTCTTGTAAAATTCTGTGGTGATTCTGATTATTTCTCACGTCAGCATTTCTCTCCTCATCAGATACAATTACCAAGAAGGTAGTCAAGTGACATTTTCCTATCTCCCTTTGGACTCAATTTTTCTCATGCCTGCTAGTAAATCAACTTGAATGGCTTAATAGTTAATGGCAGTAGGCAACTCAGCTGTGCAGATCAGAGTCACAGATTCAATAACCTGTCCACACAGAGGCGGCTGATCTTGGCCACAGAGTGTGTGAGACTGCTATTATTATTTTCAGATCCAATGTGAAACCAGTCCTTTTAATGGTCTCTATTTGAAATGAGTGTCAGGGTTTTCTTTAATTTAGAAATGTTGTTTCAATGGCCAGTTATTACATAAATTTCTATTTTAGTTCTATGTAAATAATATTATTATAATCATTATTTTAAACCTTTGACCTCATACTCTGTTCTCTTTCACCATTGGAAATTATTGACACCTTAATCTCCTTTTCTAACATGTTCACTATATCTATAACTATATCCTAGGGTCCTAATTAAAATGTTTTACAAATTCAATGTGATCTCTGGGATTAAAATTTAATACTTATAGATACATTTTAATGTTTTTATGGCTTGACCTACATTGCAGAATCATGGAATATTACTACACAGCAAAAGACCATTTGGCCTAGCAAATATTTGCCATTGAGTCACACAGTTAATGTCAATTCTTGTGCTGTCATTTACTGAACTGCCTATTTGTCGACCAAAGCCACTTACTGAAATCATGCAGTTCATGGTTTCTCTCAGCCTTGTGCTAAGATGTGTTAACATCACAGTGGGAAGGTGGAGAATGATAGATTCTTGATAAACAATGGGGTAAAAGGTCATTCGAGGTGCAAGGAAATGCAGAGATGAACTTGAAATGTGATCACTCATAGCTTTATGTAATGGTGAAAAGCATTTAAGCAGTCATTTGTATCACTACTCCTAATTCACATATTCATATGACAAAAGGAGAGCTGAATGTGTAAGTCTCTCCCTGCCAGTGCATAGACTCTCCAACAGCAAGCCTCATGTAGTGCCTCCTCGCTGGTGTCTCACAGAAACTGAACTCCTTTCGGACTCAGGCTGAACTACAGAGGACGGAGAGGAGGTCTGGCCCCTGCACGTGTAGCACGCAGGCCCACTGGTGGTGTGGACATGCCCTGGTGCTTGTGGACCAGATCCCAAGCAATGGGTAAACAGCCCCACTGCCTTGTGGGACAGCCTTGGGAGAGACAAAGGCTATAGAAGTAAACCCATGCAGAAAATACAGAGTGGAGCCCCTAAGGCAGCTGGACATCACTGAACATTCTTCTAGCAGCACCTGCAGCTGAGCTGGTGCCAAATGTATTGCTTCTTAAGCTTTCCTTTGAACTACACTGATGAGGCTGAGAGGGAGAATCTTGATAACTGGGCATCTCAGGATATCCATATCATCTGCCCGGGCTTGTGATGATGATCATCATCACCCAATGTCCTTTGAGACAGACAGATGCCAACCACCACCATATGATATATATGATACATTCATTTGTTTGTTTCCCCAAAACCTTTCCATCGTGTTACAAAGTGCTTTGATGTCATTCACATACTGTTGAAGTGTAGTCCCTGGGAGAGGATGCATGGGAGAGGCATCCCAAAAGTGGCATTGTCATAATGAACAGATAATCTGCCTCTGGTGTTTTTGATTAGGGAATAATTATTGGATAAAAGAATTCCTAAGATATCATGCCATTCCTAAGATTTCAGCTGATCAGAGAGGAAAGAAGACACCTTAGTTTAACATTGTATCTGAATGATTGCGCCTTCAGAAGTGTGATAATCTTTCAGTGCTGCATTGATTTATTAGATTCTGTTTTGTTGGGAGAATACTATTTAGAGAGTTAGTTCTAGATTTTTCAGCCAAAATGCACCATGTCCTATTTTCCTAGACCTCCTCAAATGGTTAATTTGGTGAGGAACAAAAATGAATGTGGAAATGGAAATCGGAGTACCACTAGGCTCCAAGGGAAACTATGACCTTACCTACTTCCTCTTCCAGAATGTATCAAAGTAACTGAGAAACCATTCCAGATGTTTCCAGCAGCTGTCTATCTGAACACAAAATCCCATTCTTACCCAGTCATTTTGTGGCCCCCTTTCCACTTGGACATGGCACATAATGGTGATGATTCCCACTTATTTCAGGTCAGGTTGTATTGTGCTGAATAGGACTAAACTGTTAAATTGGATCATATTGTCTGATAAATCAACAGCTTCATAGAATGCTTTCTCACCTGGGATAAATTTAAGTCTTTCTATTCATTCAAATCATTTCAGTGAATTAAGAGAGACTCTTGTAATTTTCCAGTGCTTCAAAGTATGTCTGCCTTGCCTAAACTTCTCTACCTAATATCTATATTGTATTTTAAAGATGAAGCACTTGTTTCAGTTTCCAAATTGTTCAGCAAGTATTTATTCACAGGTCTTATGAACTGTTTTCTCTGAGGTTTCCTCAGAATCACTTCTTTGAACCATCAAGCCACATTGTAGATGAAAATGTGGAAAATAATACTATCAATGCTGAAAGTCCAATGTAAAAATAAAAGATGTTGCAAGTACTCAGCAGGTTCTGACAAAAGATCTTCAACATGAAACATTAACAGGAACTTCAGCATTTTCTCTCCTTACTTAAACTGCATCATTTATGTGTATGTTGAGTTTGAATAACGCTTCGGAATACTCTTGTGAACCTGAAAAACTCACACGTAAAGGTTCAGCACCAGTTTCTTCCCCACTGCATCACGTTCTTGAACTGACCTGAAAAAACCTAATATTACCTCAAACTATATTTCATTTTCACTGTCTCAATCTTGAAGTAGTGACATTATGTTCATTTTGTAGTTTATTTTTGCACACCTGTAACTTATGTATAATTTATATTTATAAGATTATGTTTTTATATTTGATTATAATGTACTGTGCTGCTGCTGCAAAAAGTCAATTTTAATAGCATTTATAGCTTGTGAACCTGTTTCTTGGTGATTGGGATTCTCAAATTGAATAAGTTTGAGGTACGCATTGAACGATAGTCTAGGATTCTCTCTCCTGTCATTACTGAACAACCTTATCGAGGTGTAAATGAGTATGAAACTCGAGTGATGGGTTATGATCAGGTTAAGACTAACTTTTATGGGATATCTGTTAAATTTCAACAACTAAAAGATCCATATGCAGAGTATGTGGACATATACATGATATGCAAAGACCTGAAAACATATTTATTCTAGTGTTCTTACCGACTACTTTACAAATTTTCTAAAAACATTGTTGTGCACTGATCTGTATCCAAGAGAAGGAATCGAGGTGTTCTGGAAGGAGACTGGGATCTATTAAAACTGAGCAACTGATGTTGTGATTGGACCAATTTCAGGATTTCAATGTTTTTTTGTTGTGGATTCTATGCATCTGCTCACTAGCAGTATGTTAGACCTTGGGAAACTATTGGAGAAACTAAATAAACATGATTTTTTTTAGCACCACATGAGATTGATGTTTTACTGGCTCCTTGTAGAATATTGTGACAAGATAATTGCATGTGCTGAGGCTACTGGAGTTGATCCCAGTGGATTATTAGTGAGTCTTGTGAAGGGTTTCCCTTTCACTTGTAGTATATGGCCAAGAGAGACAGATTTTCTTAAACAGGGTTTCACTATGCATGTACAGCATGTACAATCCAGTCAATATGACTAATTGATCACAGAAGTGATTGACTGATGTAGAGGGGGTGAGATCAGAGAATCTGATTACTATGGTGATAAGTGAACTTGCTATAGATACTAGCAGCAGAATGGAAAGCAGAAGAGAAAGAGATAAATTGAAAAAGACAGATAAAGCTGGCTGGTTTGATTCAGCAGTTAAGAGTATAATGATTAATCTCTTGCACTCGTTCATTGTCTGACCACTGCTGTGTCTTTTCCTTAAATTTTAATTGACTTGCGTTTCTTGAGTTTTATTAATGGGCAGTTTATCCTTTTGTTCAAAAGAAATTAGAACATTCATTCAAGGATTTATGTTCAAATTATAAGAACTGAATTTATTTGAAAGTAAATCAAATTTATCTATTTTATTACTGCATTTGCCCTTTAGAATCTTTTTCATTAGATTTATATCAATATTTTTATTGATATAATTAGACTGAGTACAAGAAGCTGGTCTTAAAACATGAATTGTGCTGCATGGCTAAAATGCTACAAATGAATTATCTCTCACGAGTTCTTTTCTACATTATGGTGAGAGTGTGCAGTTAACAATTGGCAAGACCAGAGTAGAATCACAGGCTCATTACCTTTCAGCAGAGTATGATAGGACTCTTTATACTTCCATTGTTCATTCCATTAGCCTTCCATCAAATTGGAAATCCTGTTATGATGTAGTCTGTTTAATAACAGTGACCTTTAATCATGTTGACTAAGTAATAAATTGTGAGAGATTTCTGAAGAAATATAATCTGAAGTTAAAAAAAACAGGATTTATTTCATACAATTCGTCCTCAATTATGTTGATTACCTGAAGCATAAAATGTGTCTCAAACCTACAGAACCTGAATAATAAATTGTTTTGATTTTAGTGTAAGTGTTTCTCATCACCTTGCAAAAAAAAACCCTTTATTTCCACCTTTAAAGATGATAATTTTATTTTTTGATCTTTACCAAAATTGTATTTTGTATCTTTGTCTCTGTGTTACTTTGTTATATAAAGTAGTATCCAGAACGAACCTTTTCTACATAATCCCTTTTCAACATTTATGTGAGATGATCAACCAAGTTCTCTCTTCAGAGTTAAAATGCCAGAATTTCACCAGTCTTTCTGCATAACTCAAATCAATGCTGTTAGTGCTCAGCCCTAAAGCTCATCTCTACATTGTCAGCTGTACTTGAATGTTTCTTTTGTTTTACTTTGAGCAGAGCTGGCCACAATACTCAAAGAACTGTCAGAACGGAGCACTAAATCATATCCTGGCTTATTCTTTTCTCTTAGCTGGGAAGCTTCACATTCAATTGGTTCTGTTATCTGCTGGTCTCCATTGTTCAGAAACATTAAGAATTAGATCTACAGTTACTCCCTGATTTAGTTTTATTTCTTTGCAGTTAAGTATCATTCACGGAGGTTGCATGTTTTTCATTTTGCCTCCTTGTGGAGTGCAGTATAAGTGATTATCTGCGGATTTAAATTCAGTCAGACTGGGGAAATGGAAGTGTGCTCTCTATGGTTATAGATATAATCCTAAATGAAATAAGTTTAGGCCCAATTTGCTTTCCTGGAGAACTGAATCCTCAGTGGAAATATGTTAGTTATTGGAAGTAACTACACATTTTATGGTGCTATGAATGACTTGATGTGAGATGTGGAGATTTCATGCTGCTGCAATGGCAGTGTAATATTGAACTTCAAACTTTAAATACAGTATATTGAGAGCTGGCTAAAAAGATGCAGCCCTAGCAGAGGATTTTTTATCCGGGTATTTGATTGTCCAATTTCCAAAATTTAGTTTACTTTTTCTGCTCTAAGAGGATCATTTTCATTGTTGGTGGCTATCAATAATTGGTCAAAACTATTATGCAGAAATATTGTTCTTATTGTCTAATTATTGCATATATACATAATATTTTAATAGATGTGGTTTTCATTAGCAGACTTGCTCTGCAAGTGCCATTATAGTAAATATGCCGAATGTAGAACGCAACAAATTTTCATGTTTTTATACCGTATATTAATGTTCCAGTTCATCATCAATTTTAGAAAGCAGGGCAGTGACACATTCAGAGGCAGTGTTGACTGAAGACTATGTTATTGATAGCAGAGGAAGAACTCTTCCTAGCTGCCCCATTTTTTCTGTAAAATGAAATTAATTTAACCTTATTATTCAAAGGGCCCAGTTCTGTTCTGATGTTACATATTATTACCCAATCTTTGCCTTTGCTACTATTAGCTACTAATTTCTTATTTGGTAGTCAGTTGTTGAGATCCTGAACATCATCTCAAGTTCTATATTTTGCCTTCCCTATACCAGTTGATTCTGAACCCAGCTCTTTGGCTTGATGGTACCTGATTCTATTTACTTTCTGTTGATTGGTAGGTACAGTACTACTTTTAGCAATTGCAATCAGAGCTTACCACTTCCTAGCATTCCTGGATACAGTGTCAGAATGTTCACCTCAGCATTAACTGGCCCTGCGTTAGTTCCAAGTACTTTTGTTACTCCTAAGACTATAGGCAGCTCTGATTTTCTCCCCCAAGAGATCCCAACCAAGACCTTGTATTCAACAAGGCGAGTGACGTGGATGTGTGATGAAAGACTTCCATGAATGTTAGATTGGATATCCGTGCAGCCGAAGGCACGAGGGCCAATGAGTCAGTGAGCCCAGAGCTTGGGGCTTGGTATTGGTATCACTGATATTAGTTGTGAAATTTATTGTTTTGTGGCAGCAGTACATTACAGATGTAACAAATTACATTAAGTTACAATAAAAAATAAATAGTGCAAAAGAGGAATAGTCAGATAGTGCTCGCGGGATCCTGGACTGTTCAGAAATCCCATAGCAGAGGGGTAGAAGCTATTCCTCAAATGTTGAGTGTGAGTCTTCAGGCTCCTGTACGATCTTCCTGATGGTAGTAATGAGAATAGGTATGTCCCAGATGGTGAGGGGCCTTAATTTGAGCTGCACCTAACAGTCATAAGTTTAGAGAGAGTAGAGCAGTGGGTTATGCATACATCTCTGAGGTTCACCTGTGTTGATTGTCAGTAAGGAGGAGATAATATTTGGTCTTCTGATGAGGAAGCCATGTTCTAATTATTGAGGGAGGTACCAGTGCAAAACCACGGTACCCTAGAGACTCTGGGAAATCACCAATTTACTTGTAATTGTCTTAGTTGTGTAAATAATATTTATCATAGGAATATGAACAGACCGTGCTGCAACTATTCAGCACATTGAGCCGAGAGATACAGTTAGTATTTCTTTAAACTAGAATGGTTGGGGGGTGGGAATCAAATTAAAGAGGCTAGGCGTGAGGAGGTTAGTTCACAACGGGGATGGGAACCAGTGCAGAGAGACAGAGGGGTGTAAAGTGAGGGTAGAAGCAAAAAGTACAAAGGAGAAAAGTAAAAGTGGCAGGCCGACAGATCCAGGGCAAGCATTAAAAAGGGCCACTTTTCAACATAATTGTATAAGGGCTAAGAGAGTTGTAAAAGAGCGCCTGAAGGCTTTGTGTGTCAATGCAAGGAGCATTCGTAATAAGGTGGATGAATTGAAAGTGCAGATTGTTATTAATGATTATGATATAGTTGGGATCACAGAGACATGGCTCCAGGGTGACCAAGGATGGGAGCTCAACGTTCAGGGATATTCAATATTCAGGAGGGATAGACATGAAGGAAGGGGAGGTGGGGTGGCGTTGCTGGTTAAAGAAGGGATTAACGCAATAGAAAGGAAGGACATAAGCCGGGAAGATGTGGAATCGATATGGGTAGAGCTGCGTAACACTAAGGGGCAGAAGACGCTGGTGGGAGTTGTGTACAGGCCACCTAACAGTAGTAGTGAGGTCGGAGATGGTACTAAACAGGAAATTAGAAATGTGTGCAATAAAGGAACAGCAGTTATAATGGGTGACTCCAATCTATATGTAGATTAGGTGAACCAAATTGGTAAAGGTGCTGAGGAAGAGGATTTCTTGGAATGTATGCGGGATGGTTTTTTGAACCAACATGTCGAGGAACCAACTAGAGAGCAGGCTATTCTGGACTGGGTTTTGAGCAATGAGGAAGGATTAATTAGCAATCTTGTCGTGAGAGGCCCCTTGGGTAAGAGTGACCATAATATGGTGGAATTCTTCATTAAGATGGAGAGTGACATAGTTAATTCAGAAACAAAGGTTCTGAACTTAAAGAGGGCTAACTTTGAAGGTATGAGACGTGAATTAGCTAAGATAGACTGGCAAATGACACTTAAAGGATTGACAGTGGATATGCAATGGCAAGCATTTAAAGGTTGCATGGATGAACTACAACAATTGTTCATCCCAGTTTGGCAAAAGTATAAATCAAGGAAGGTAGTGCACCCGTGGCTGACAAGAGAAATTAGGGATAGTATCAATTCCAAAGAAGAAGCATACAAATTAGCCAGAGAAAGTGGCTCACCTGAGGACTGGGAGAAATTCAGAGTTCAGCAGAGGACTTAATTAGGAAGGGGAAAAAAGATTATGAGAGAAAACTGGCAGGGAACATAAAAACTGACTATAAAAGCTTTTATAGATATGTAAAAAGGAAAAGACTGGTAAAGACAAATGTAGGTCCCCTACAGACAGAAACAGGTGAATTGATTATGGGGAGCAAGGACATGGCAGACCAATTGAATAATTACTTTGGTTCTGTCTTCACTAAGGAGGACATAAATAATCTTCCAGAAATAGTAGGGGACAGAGGGTCCAGTAAGATGGACGAACTGAGCGAAATACATGTTAGTAGGGAAGTGGTGTTAGGTAAATTGAAGGGATTGAAGGCAGATAAATCCCCAGGGCCAGATGGTCTGCATCCTAGAGTGCTTAAGGAAGTAGCCCAAGAAATAGTGGATGCATTAGTGATAATTTTTCAAAACTCGTTAGATTTTGGACTAGTTCCTGAGGATTGGAGGGTGGCTAATGTAACCCCACTTTTTAAAAAAGGAGGGAGAGAGAAACCAGGCAATTATAGACCGATTAGCCTAACGTCGGTGGTGAGGAAACTGCTGGAGTCAGTTATCAAAGATGTGATAACAGCACATTTGGAAAGCGGTGAAATGATCGGACAAAGTCAGCATGGATTTGTGAAAGGAAAATCATGTCTGACGAATCTCATAGAATTTTTTGAGGATGTAACTAGTAGAGTGGATAGGGGAGAACCAGTGGATGTAGTATATTTGGATTTTCAAAAGGCTTTTGACAAGGTCCCACACAGGAGATTAGTGTGCAAACTTAAAGCACACGGTATTGGGGGTAAGGTATTGATGTGGATGGAGAATTGGTTAGCAGACAGGAAGCAAAGAGTGGGAATAAACGGGACCTTTTCAGAATGGCAGGCGGTGACTAGTGGGATACCGCAAGGCTCAGTGCTGGGACACCAGTTGTTTACAATATATATTAATGACTTGGATGAGGGAATTAAATGCAGCATCTCCAAGTTTGCGGATGACACGAAGCTGGGTGGCAGCGTTAGCTGTGAGGAGGATGCTAAGAGGATGCAGAGTGACTTGGATAGGTTGGGTGAGTGGGCAAATTCATGGCAGATGCAATTTAATGTGGATAAATATGAAGTTATCCACTTTGGTGACAAAAATAGGAAAACAGATTATTATCTGAATGGTGGCCGATTAGGAAAAGGGGAGGTGCAACGAGACCTGGGTGTCATTATACACCAGTCATTGAAAGTGGGCATGCAGGTACAGCAGGCGGTGAAAAAGGCGAATGGTATGCTGGCATTTATAGCGAGAGGATTCGAGTACAGGAGCAGGGAGGTACTACTGCAGTTGTACAAGGCCTTGGTGAGACCACACCTGGAGTATTGTGTGCAGTTTTGGTCCCCTAATCTGAGGAAAGACATCCTTGCCATAGAGGGAGTACAAAGAAGGTTCACCAGATTGATTCCTGGGATGGCAGGACTTTCATATGAAGAAAGACTGGATGAACTGGGCTTGTACTCATTGGAATTTAGAAGATTGAGGGGGGATGTGATTGAAACGTATAAAATCCTAAAGGGATTGGACAGGCTGGATGCAGGAAGATTGTTCCCGATGTTGGGGAAGTCCAGAATGAGGGGTCACAGTTTGAGGATAAAGGGGAAGCCTTTTAGGACCGAGATTAGGAAAAACTTCTTCACACAGAGAGTGGTGAATCTGTGGAATTCTCTGCCACAGGAAACAGTTGAGGCCAGTTCATTGGCTATATTTAAGAGGGAGTTAGATATGGCCCTTGTGGCTACGGGGATCAGGGGGTATGGAGGGAAGGCTGGGGCGGGGTTCTGAGTTGGATGATCAACCATGATCATAATAAATGGCGGTGCAGGCTTGAAGGGCCGAATGGCCTACTCCTGCACCTATTTTCTATGTTTCTATGTTTCTATGAAACACAGATACTCGTGCACTATCCAGGTCAATGATCTTTTACCAGAACTGTGTTTTGGATTATTGCTTTTTACTCAACATATAAATAAAGGTAGAAGGTGGTGAATTTGTGGAATTCATTGCCATAAATGACTGTGGAGGTCAAGCCATCGGATATACTTAAAGCAGAGTTTGATAGGTTCTTGATTAGTGAGGGCGTCAAAGGTGATGAGAAGGCAGGAGAAAGGATAATGAATTAGTCGTGATGGAATGGCGGAGCTGACTCTTAAGGACTAAATAGCATAATTATGCTCCTATGAATTATGGTCCTGTGTGTCATCCGTAGCCTTATGCCTATATTTTTTGGGCACTGTTAGTGGAAACAAACCATCCTTGCAATTAATAAGGTGGTACATGTGTGGTTATGAGCAGAAGGCATGCCCTTTGTGGAAGTGTGCTCTTCATTAGCTCAAGCATGCTGGAAAACATTTATGGTAGTCATAATGGATGACAGCATCGACAGATTATGAAAAATAGTAGCAGGATTCAGGCCACATAGTTCAAGTTCGATATGCTAATCAGCATCATACCTCAAATTCACTTTCTCACCCAATCTCGATATTTACTGAAAACCTTGGTATCCCTAAACCTCTGGGTCTCAGCTACACAACAAACTTGACAACACAGATATCTATCTACATTCCTCGCAGCAAGTGAAATCCAAAGATGCACTCTGTGAAGGAATTATTTCTCACTTCACTTCTAAATGGATAACCCCACAATGAAGATACACTCCAGGACTGGAATATTTTGCTATGGTAAGGATTCAGTGTGTACGTAGCAGCTCCAATTGGAACCTAGAGTATGCAGCATAATGAAGTGTAATTCAAGCGATCCTCACACCCTTGAGCTGCTTTGGTATATGCACACAAACACTTCTACCTCTGTGAATTCCACCTTCACCTACCTCCAGCCCCAAATATTTCCTTCTTTATTGAACTTACAAAATTAAAATAAACTTCATGATTTTGTTTGTAGGCTTATTTGCCAATGATTGTTGCCCTTTTCCTTTCTTTTAAGCCAGTATTTATATACAATCTGGAGGACATAAACTAAAGTGAGCTCTCATGTACAAAAAAACATTCTGTGGTACGACTTAAGTATGTGGTGGGTCCTTCAGAAACCAGATGACTTGCATTCTATCACTATGAATATTATTTAAGATAGTGATGCTCTCTTTTTGTTATGCATCACCTTCTCCAATGATCTTAGTGCAGTCTATGTGTAATTGCTCTGCTTATTATGAGGTTAGAGAATGTCATAAAAAACAAAGAACGACAGTGGAGACACTTGTGAAGCTTTTGTGTGATTGAGAATGTCTGGCCACATAATTTATGGTCTTGAGGAATGATTATATTACTGTCTCCATTCAGGCAGTAGTTTGCATGGACTAAGATGAAGGTTCCTTCTCTCTCTGTTGGGTAGCATTGAATTCAAATGAAGTTGAGATTAATTAATGCAGTATGCTTTGTTACCAAGAAATTGATTTCTGTAAAAGATATTTAGCCTATTTGAATATACTGAGTACCAACTATATTTTTAAAAGTCTTTAATGTTCTTTTTCTGACTAATTTGCTGCTTCATTCAATTTCTCAATTTATCACTTTAAAATGGAGGAAATAAATACAATTTAATAATGAGATATTTATAATTCAACAAAGCCTCATTGCAGCTGTTAGCTCTCAGGGATGTAGATATAAAAGTTAAAATTTTTCAGTAACTGGGTTTTATGTAAAAAAATGAAAATTAATTGAAGAAATTATGGATGTATTCCTGGTAGCTTTAGATTTACTGAACTGGAAGTACAATCAAGTTCTTGTCATTACTTTCATGCTGAAAATCCTGATGGAAGGATCAAAGAAAGCACTATGATATCATGCATTTTTAAGTATTTTCTTCAGTTTCTGAAGAAGTTAATTTGATAGTTTTTAATTCTGTGGATACGGGCATTACAAGTATTGGTTGTGACTGTCACAGAGTTCATGATTTGGTTTCTATTCTAACCTTGGTTGCTCTCTAATAGGAGATTGCTCTTTCTCTCTGTGACTGGCTGCATTTCTCACTTAACCTCTGGCTTCCTCCCACATCCCAAAAGACATGCTATAGCCGAATCAGCTTCTGTAAATAATGCCAAGTGCAGATAAAAAGAAAATGAATCTATGGGAAGCAGATGGACAAGTGAGAGAAAATGAGTCACAGTGAAATAATTTAAGGAATAGAACATTTGGAGGTGCTCTGAAATTGAGCGTAGTTCTAATGGTGACCAACCTCTACATTAGAATTGATGGGAAATATGTAATTAAGAGTGGATGACAATGAAACTAATCTGGAAAATAAACAGCTAACAAACCAATTTTAAAAAAAATTGTGATGAATCGGAAGGATCTGGGAAAAGAATCATCAAATGAAATCACATAAGTTGAACTGAATAACAGAAGGCTTAAAGTCATACGGCTGAGAGTTAACTGTAGAGCACCAAATTATCAGACAGTCACAGAAGAGCAAAGATGTAGGAAAACTGTTGGGGACTTCATAATTTTGTACATCTCTCCCCCTCAGCTATCTCTGCTTCAAAGAAAACAAATCCAGCCTATCCAATCTTTCATCATAGCTGAAACATTCTATTGTGGATAACATCTTTGTGAAACTCCTTTGCATCCTCACCATTGCAATTCCTGATTAATACTTACTATTCTAAATGTAGGTTAATCCTGACCTTTAGAGTTATTCCTAATAATTTCCCAACAACTGACATTAGACCATTTTCCCATGGTCCAATGTCCTCTCCTATCAGATTCCTTCCTCTTCAGCCCATTACCTCTTCCATGTGGCACCTCATGTGTCTCACTTTATTCCCCTCCTACACTCACCCACCTTTCGCCTAACCTGGTTTCACCTATCACCTGCCAGATTGTACTGCTTCTCCTCCCCTCATAGTCTTATTCTGGGCTCTTCCTCCTTCCTCTCCAGTCATCTCAAAACATTAACTGTTTGTTCCTCTCCATAGATGCTGCCTAACATGTTGAGTTCTTTCAGTATTTGGTGTGTGTTGCTCTGGATTTCCAGCATCTGCAGGATCTCTTGTGTTTATGATGTTATACATAATTATCTGGCTTATTCTGCTGTCCTTCTTGTAGAAAGAGAAAGATTATTAATATTTCAAGTCAAAGACCCTTAGTCAGAAATTAGCAAAAGAGAAAACAAGTTAGTTACAATTTGCAGAGAGGAGTGGGATGGATTGGATCCAAGGCATATCATCTTTGGTGATAAGCTCTTGATAAAATTTATCTGGGTTGATAGCCCAATAAGCTAGTTAGAGAGAGAGAAAGAAAAAATAAAAGATGTAAAATAAAAGAGTTATTGTCTTGTGAGAGAGAAAAATGTGTTAGTATAACAAATAGATAACACTCAGCACTCAATAACTGGACATTTTTTATTCAACGGGGGAGATAGTTTGAACTTGTTTCTGGAAGTGAGAGTGAGCAATAGCAGGCAATGTGTGGAAGATGATTTTGATTGCAGTGATCATAAACTGCAAAATTTGAGCATGGATAAAAGTGGCTGTGGCTGGAGGCAAGGAATGGGAATAAAGGGAGCCTTTTTTGGCTGGCTGCCCATGGCTAGTTATTTTCCACAAGGGTCTGTGTTGAGACCGATTCTTTTTACATTATATGTCAATGATTTGGATGATAGAATTGATGGCTTTGTTGCAAAGTTTGCAGACAACATGAAGATACGGCTGGTAGGTTGGAGGAAGTAGAGAGGCCTCAGAAGGATTTAAGTTTGGAGAATGGGCAAAGAAATGGCTGGTAGAATACAGTGTCAGGAAGGTTAAGGTCATGTAGTTTGATAGAAGAAATTAAAGGGTTGCCTATTTTCGAAATGGAGAGAAAATGCACAAAAAAGCTGAGGAGCAAAGGGACTTTGGAGTTCCTGTGCAGAATTTCCTAAAGGTTAATTTGCAGGTTGAGTCAGTGGTGAGAAAGACAAATGCAATGTTAGCATTCATTTCAAGAGGACTGCAATATAAAAGCAAGGACGTAATATTGAAATAATATTATTTCAATATATTGAAAATAAAGCACTGGTGAAGTCTCACTGGAGTATGTGATCATATTTTGGCCCCTTATCTTAGAAATAATGTGCTGAAACTGGAGAGGGCTCAAAGGCAGTTCACAAAAATGACACCAGGATTGAATGGCCGTCATATGAGGAGTATTTGATGGCTCTGTGCCTATATTCACTGGAATTCAGAAGAGTGAGGGTGACTTCATTGAAACCTATCGACTGGTGAAAGACCTTGATAGAGTGAATGTGGAGAGGATGTTTCCTATGCTGGGAGAGTCTAAGACCAAGGTACACAGCCTCAGAATAGAGGAGTGTCATTTTAGAACAGAGTTGAGGAGGAATTTCTTTAGCCAGAGAGTGGTGAATCTGTGGAATTCTTTGCTTCTGGCAGCTGTGGAGACCAAGTCTTTATGTATGTTTAAGGCAGAGTTTGATTGTTGATTCGTCAGTGCATAAAGGGATACAGGGAGAAGGTAGGAGTTTGGGCCTGAGGGAGAAATTGGATCAGCCATGATGAAATGACAGAGCAGACTTAAAGGGCCAAATGGCCTAATTCTGCTCCTATATCTTATGGTCTTATGGTCTAAATCAGTTAGATTCTGCATATTTTTGGTAAAGGCAAGCATTGACTAGTACTAAAAAAACAAATCTAATCTGGATAAAGGCTATCTTACCAGGCTGAGATTTCATTTATCATGGACTTGAAACAATGATATGAAGGAACAGGAGAGATATAAGAGTAATAATGTATTTGTAAAGAAATGTTAGATTTGCACCCATAAAGATTTATAGATTTCAAGGGTAAAACAAAAAAGGGAGCCTTTTTTTCTGATATTAAGAAATTAACACCACAGAAGGTTAAGAATATTGTGAAATGTTCTGGTTCTCTTGGCTGTGTAAGTCGAGGGAAGACAATCTCCAGCCCCAGCAAAAGTGTGAGATTGAGGTGCAAGCCCACCCCAAAACCCCCTGTTTGTGTGGATATTGCGTGATTTATTACCTGTTCACAAATAAGTACCATGAAATAACAAACAGTACACCACATGCAATTAAATGATTCAGCTTTATAATTCTTAATTCGACTTAAGGGTTAGTAAAGAAAAAGCAAAAAAAAGGGTCCATTTTAATGAAACAGTCTAATGTGCGCAAGTTAGAGCTCACAGTTTCCCCTTCGCCGATTGTCCTTCGATCTCTCCGGGCTTTGTCAAATCATGGCCTTGCCTCGAGCTGAGCTCAACAACCTCTCTTCTCCGCCATCTTCTCCCTTCATCTCCCGCCAAACAAAAGACCCAGCTCACACCAGTGTCAGGCACACAACATGAAAACACACTCCCTTCATTGGACAGCTCACATTCCAAAGCACCCGTTATCTCTAACCATAACCCAAACACTGCTTCTACAGAAAGGCCATTCCATTCATAGTGAAACCTTTTGCAGGGTGTTAAAATTGCAGAAATGCAAGCGTCTGGTTAAAGAAATAATCTAGGAAGTCAAAGAATGGGCATGAAAGCCATATTGGGAAGTAAAATTGAGGAAAATACAAATGTATTTTCTCAGCAAACTGAAAATAAAAAGATATTTTCTCAATAACAGAGAGATGACTTAAAAATAACTGAAGTTTGAACATAACATGTGAGGGAATAGTTCTTAACTAATAGTTTTGCACTTTTCTTCAGGAGAGGATGTTTGAGATGGATCAGTATGGAACAGTCTAGTGTTTACAGTTCAGGAAGTTGTGTGAAAACTGTCCCAGGATGTTAAAAGAAGCAAGGGAGGAAATAACTGGAGTTCTCTCAATCATCACTGGATAGAGTAGTGGACTGGACTCCTGCTAACAATCCCTTGATTTAAAAGAAGATGAAAGAACTGACAAAATAATGACAGGGTAGTCAAATTATTCTTGTGGAAAAAAAGCACTGAAAAAATTCTGAAGAACATTCTTGTTTATTATTTAGAAAGGCACACAAGGACAGACAGCACAGATTTGTTAAGGGAAATTTACATCTAACTAACAAATGGATTTTTGTTTTGTGGAGGTAATGAGAAGAGTCGAAATGGTAACATATTTAATACAGACCAACGTTTTGATGATGTCCCACATAATCGACTCACAATAGCAGAAGTGTGAAGGACATTGCAAAATGTATTCAAGGATGTAATAGAAAAACATAGTCCCATTCTTAAGTTCATGTTTGTGTCTTTGAATAATGCAATTTTTGTAAGAAGAAAAACAGTCTTGAGATTGCTATGTATTACAGGAACCCATGCATATTAATAGATATGATCTGAAACAATCACAGCAGTAAATGAACATGCAACTAACTTCTATTATCATGGCCTGAATAGTGAAGCTCTTGGATGACACAAGTTACGGTAAGGGTTTTAAGTTTTGAATCTTAACTGTGAACTCTGCTGAAGTGTGGCAATGTATAAAATGCACTGAGGGATGTTTGCCTAGAAATTGGATTGATAAGCACAGTACTTTAGATGCTAGTAATCATTTCTGGATGAAATTGTACCTATTTCAAAAATTGGTATGTGTGCTTCATGTCTGAGTCAGGCATGTTATCATTTTACAATTTTCCTCCTCGTTCTTAACTTAAATTGAATCATTAAAATCTAAACTATGGCTGCATTGGAACAACTTTAGTATAATATGGTATAGACTGTGCTTATTTGCAGTTTTCATTACTGTTCTACCAACATTGGTAGACTTGACTGGGCAGCTCAGGCGTGCTCCATAGTCTAGTGAGCGACTGTGTAACTGTTTCTTCCCCCAAGCCATTAGACTCCTCAATTTCCAGAGTCTAGTCTGACACCAACATACACACTCACACACCCACACACACACTCAACTGAACACCACTCCACTCCCTTTACAATTTTTGCTCATTTCTTTCTCAACTCCTTCTAAAACATTGTTTACATTTACATTTACATCTTTTATTATTATATTGTAATTTGTCGTTTACTGTGCCTATTGTTTTGTTTATTAATTATTGTACAGTCTTGCACTGTTTTGTGCACTTTATGTAGTCCCGTGTAGGTCTGAAGTCTAATATAGTTTTGTGTCGTTTTACGTAGTCTAGTGTAATTTTGTGTTGTTTCAGGTGGTCTAGTGTAGTTTTGTGTTGTTTCAGGTGGTCTGGTGTAGTTTTGTGTTATTTCATGTAGCACCATGGTCCTGGAGGAATGTTGTTTCATTTTTACTGTGTACTGTACCAGTAGTTATGGTTGAAATGACAATAAATGCGATTGAAACCTGAAACTTGAGATTAGAATAAAAGTGAGAGTTTTTTTCATTATTTAGGTACTATGATACTCATATAATAGATGTCTGAGGAGAGAATCACTGGGGGCTCTTCATTACTGCAGTGTTGATTTGAAGTCGGGGTCAGGGTTCAGGGTTCTCAGGACAGGAGGCAAGGCCAGGCATGCAACCGAAGGTCAGAAGTTACAGTGAACACAGTATGGTCTCCTTGGGAGTTGGGAGCCATGCAGGTTGCACTTTGACAGTTTCATTGGTATAAACCAGTCTGTTGATATTTCAAACATGTTTTTAGGTTAAATCGTAATTTCTTTGCAGAGAACCAAATGGATGTTGGTGCCCATTACTCATCAATTCAACACACAAAGTAATCTACGAAACCACTCTTCTAAATGCATTTGTAAGTCTGCTTGAAGAGAGATTGACACATAACAACATACATTCATCCAGAGATATAGTACTGCTTAGATTTTTTAGTTAACTCTTTTTGTCAGCTTGTATTGCTTCTTGTAAGTGCTACATACCCCGTACTATTATAATTTTGGTATCCCATCCTAAATTACTAAATAGGATAGTTCATACCTCTCACTGTTAACTTTGGCCTCTCCATTGTTCCAGCATCACTTCCTTACATATTTTGGTTTATATATCTGATTAGATATGTTTTATTTCACCCATGTTTGTCACTTATTCCTTTACATTCACACCTGTCCTGAAAAATTAGAATGTATTTGGAATAAGGTTTTGAGAGATTCAGAAGAATATTCATCACCTAGTTGCCACTTACCAAGTTCAGTTCTTCCACCAATCTCCTCTGCTGCCACCTACAAAATTAGATGAGCTGTTGTTATAAATAACTCGAGCACACCAACTACTAATAGTGAAATTCTTCTTTTATTATCTTGTCAGCAAGAGAGCAGTTAAGAGAAAGCACCATGCTCACAAACAAGACCCAAACTGCACAAGCCTTAATTCATCCAAGCTATTATAAATTGTTGATAAATTTGGTGATGCTGTTACAAGGATATGCAATTAATCATTAACCCTTCTGCAACCATGTTGTTCATAATTTTCAACGTCCCCCCACCCCATTTTGTCCTCTAAGGGCAGCCTTAATCAGCATCATGTTGTATGTTCATCAAGCAAATAGAGAGCTTTGTGCTCAGTTACTATTGAAAAATTTAGAGCTGGGAACATGGAGAACACTATTGTTTTATAATCCCATGTAACATGTGTTACGAGAATACACATAAAATTAAGATGTTTGCTGGCCTGGGTTAGCATCAGTGACATCAGCAAGTGGTCTGCCACCTGCCCTCAGGGGAAGGAGAGATAAGGAACAATGGAGCAGCGTCTGGAGATGTGTAATGAAGGGACGTGGGAGAGAGAGAGCTGTCTGGAGCGGCTCCCCCTTTGAACCCTGAACTGTTCGAAGTGGTGGACAGGCGATACCCCAGCAGGGGGATAAAAAGGGACAGGTTCGCTAAGGCTGCACACACACGCCACCCGAGGTAACGAGACCCTGGAAGCGGAGCGCCTCTCACGAGTGGGTGAGAAGTACCAGACAACGACCAGGGTGGAAGGGTACGATCAGCGGGAACCCGGTGTGTGTCCGCCCTTGCCTGGGTGCCGGGTTCACTGCAGAGGATCGACCGCATCTGGAGGAGGGGTCACAGTCGGTGACCTCAGGTGACATCACAAAGGACCCGCCCAAAAGTTGCTTGTGAGCAATCTCGCCGGTCTGTGAGTGAAGCAGTGTTCTGAATGATCAGTTGTTCCTGTTCTCTCTGTCTCTTCCCCCACCTTGTCCATCGCCATGGCAACGATTACTGCGAACTGAACTTTGAGTCACTTGGAAATTTGGTCATTTACCCCTAGACAACGATAGAGCTTGATTGCTGCTGTTATCTTAATTCTGTGCACATGTGTGTTCATCATCACTGAACTGTTGCATTTATTATCCTTTCGATTACTGTGTTGCTTGTTTCTTTAATAAAACTTCCTTAGTTCTAGTACTCCAGACTCCAACTGAGTGATCCATTTCTGCTGGTTTGGCAACCCAGTTACGGGGTACGTAACATAAGTGGGGTTCTCGTCCGCGATTTTGAACGCTAAATTTGGGACGGAGTAAATTGATTCGGTTAAAATTCCCAAAAGAAAGAAAAGACAAACAGCAGAAATGGAGGTTGAGGAATTTATAAAGGCGCCGACCTTGGAGGCATTAGAGGATGCCAGGAAATCGGAATTGGTAGCTGTGGCCAAACGGTTGAATCTTGCTAAGGTGAAGTCGACAATGAGGACAGAGGAGATACACAGAGCTATTGTAGAGCACTATGTATCTAAAGGTGTGTTTCCCCAAGGTGAGCTGGGGATGGTGTCTATTGAAAAACCTGCTGGAGACGCGGTACAGGTACAGCTTGAAAAACTGAGACTCGAGCACGAGTTCTGGGTACGGCAGTTAGAACACAAAGAGAAGCAGTTAGAAAGGCAGGAGAGACAGTTAGAAAGGCAGGAGAGAGAGTTAGAAAGGCGGGAGAAAGAGAAAGAGGTAGAAAGGCAAGAGAGAGAAAGACAGTTGGAGAGAGAAGAGAGAGAGAGGGACAGACAGTTGGAGAGAGAGGAGAAACAGAGGGAAAGGGAATTTGAGCTGGAGAAGTTAAAGATAAGGGCCGAGCAGGGGCTCGTGCCGAACCAAGGTGGAGGGTTCCGGGCGACCCAGGAGGTTAGGCTGGTTCCCCCATTTGACGATACCGACGTGGATCCGTACTTTCTCCATTTCGAAAAAGTGGCTATAAGTCAGGACTGGCCGAGGGATAAGTGGGTTGTTTTACTTCAGAGTGTGCTGAAAGGGAAGGCCCAAGAAGCTTACTCAGCTTTGTCCGCGGAAGATGCCCAGAGGTATGAGGTGGTGAAAGAGGCCATCCTCAGGATTTATGAGTTGGTCCCGGAGGCATACCGGCAGAGGTTCCGGAATGCGAGGAAGCAGTGGGACCGCACGTATTTGGAGTTTGCCCGTGAGATGCAAACATATTGTGAGCGTTGGTGCGCCTCGAAGGGGGTAGAGGGGGATTATGACAGACTGCTGCAACTGATCCTGATTGAGCAGTTTAAAGGTTGTGTCCCTGAGGGTATGAGACCCTACCTCGATGAGAAAGAGGCAGCCACGTTAGCTGCAACTGCTAAGTTAGCGGATGAGTATGCGTTGACGCATAAAATGAAGTTTGCCCCGAGTAAAGGCTACCAGAAGGGTAGTCAGGACGGCGGGGAGAGTCCACCGGAAAAGTCAGAAAGTAAGCCGGGGACTAGTGAAAAGGATAAGGTAGACCGGGAGCCGTCTGGTAGGAAGTCTCCCTGGGTCGTCTGTTATAATTGTGGGAAAGTCGGACACTTTGCGTCCAGGTGCTTTGCCCCAAGGAAGGAGACGGGGAAAGGAAAAGCGGAAATTTTGAATGGCTGTATCGAGCTGTTAAGCGAACCGCTAGGGAAGGACAGGTCTGAAAAAGTCCAGGAAGGGCGCGAGAGGTTTATCTCGGCCGGACTGGTGTCAGTGAAGGAGGGGTTAAAACCAGTTCCAGTGCGGATCTGGAGAGACACGGGAGCGTGTCAGTCACTAATACTGAAGAGTGTATTAGAGTTTAGCTCAGAGACCCAGACTGGGGAGGTAGAGGTCAAAGGTGTTGGGGAAGGGACAGAGTCAGTCCCTTTGCACCAGATACACTTACAGAGTAACCTGGTCTCTGGACTAGTCACGATCGGGGTGAGGTCCGAATTACCGATGAAAGACGTGCTCGGTAATGACATCGCCGGAGGAATCGTGTTCCCAGTCGTGAGATTGACAGGTCAGCCTGCCAGCATTGAGGCCCCGCCCGCGATAGTGAATTTAGCTGAAACATTTTTGCCAACCTTGTACGAGAAGGGGGTAGAAAATGGAAAGAAAGAGGGTAGTGAGACAAGTGGTAGTGAGGGAGCTGGGACGGACGTAGCAGCAGCTGGGAAAGAATTTGTGCAGACGCAGGAGCGAGACGAGGGGCTGATGGTTTTTGCCGAGACCGCTCTCTCTGACACAGCCTTGACAAGGGAACTAGTAGGCTATTGTGCGGATGAGGAAGTGCTAAGGAAGAAAGGGAAATCAAGGACAGTATCCGCAGATGAGGAGTGGGGGGTGGTGCAAAAGAGTTATGGGGATGAGGTTTTTAACATGGCCTACGAGGTACCCCCCGGTGGACATTTTGCGGTGCTGGAGGAAACAGTTGGTAGAATCATGAAAGAGATTTACCGGCTGCCCCGGGGGAGAAATGTTATTGATCATGACCGACGCGAACTGAGACGGTCACCGGCTTTTGATATGCTAACAAACCTAGTCGGTGTTAGCGTGGAAATCAATGAAGCTAGGGGCCCCCTGATAAGAGGAAAAAAACATTTTGAAAAGATTAGGATGGGATCGGTCAGATGGGAGAAGGCTATTGTTTTGGCCAGGTCTACTGATAAGGTCTCTCCCTTAATCCCCGAACAAAGCGAATCTTTAGAAGGAGTAATTAAACGACTCGCACCCATGTGTTTGATTGTCCCGAGGAAATGCAAAGAACTGGGACGTTGGGTGATTGTGGTTACAATAGGGCAGCCAAGTAAACAACACTCATATTTAATGAGTAATTCAGTGACTAAAGGGCTGATGAACACAGAAGTGTGTATTGGCAATTTAATACGGCTGTCTGAAGCCAACTTGATAGTGAACCTTGAAAAAAATGAATTCGGCCACACGAGGGTCACTTACCTGGGAATTGTGGTGACACAGGGGCAGCTGGCAGCGATGCAAGCTACAGTGCAGGCTATCGCTGACCTCCCAACCCCGACAGACAAGAGGGCCCTCAGAAGGCTTTTGGAGATGGTGGGGTACTGCAGGAAGTTTTGCAATAACTCTGCGGTCAATACCCGTCCCCCTCCTACTAAGCCCTTGCGAGAGAAAATTGAGTCGGAATGGGACGACCCTTGTTGTTGTGGTCCGGGACAAAACCAAATGAGAGGTTACATTGGTCGCAATTCATCAGTGTTTTTGGCCACTATGAAGTTTGCTGAGTTGGAGCCTGGTCTAAGGGATTATTAATAACACGTGTAAAAGGAACAGAAAATGTGATGACTGTCTGTCAAGGTGTTGACAGCTTCAAACTCGCTGTGTTAGCCAAATGGCTGATAAAGATGTACATTGTGTATGTATCAAATAATGTAGTCATGTTTGTAATTTTTACCTCCCGGTAAAAATCCTTAAAGGGGGGAAGTGTTACGAGAATACACATAAAATTAAGATGTTTGCTGGCCTGGGTTAGCATCAGTGACATCAGCAAGTGGTCTGCCACCTGCCCTCAGGGGAAGGAGAGATAAGGAACAATGGAGCAGCGTCTGGAGATGTGTAATGAAGGGACGTGGGAGAGAGAGAGCTGTCTGGAGCGGCTCCCCCTTTGAACCCTGAACTGTTCGAAGTGGTGGACAGGCGATACCCCAGCAGGGGGATAAAAAGGGACAGGTTCGCTAAGGCTGCACACACACGCCACCCGAGGTAACGAGACCCTGGAAGCGGAGCGCCTCTCACGAGTGGGTGAGAAGTACCAGACAACGACCAGGGTGGAAGGGTACGATCAGCGGGAACCCGGTGTGTGTCCGCCCTTGCCTGGGTGCCGGGTTCACTGCAGAGGATCGACCGCATCTGGAGGAGGGGTCACAGTCGGTGACCTCAGGTGACATCACAAAGGACCCGCCCAAAAGTTGCTTGTGAGCAATCTCGCCGGTCTGTGAGTGAAGCAGTGTTCTGAATGATCAGTTGTTCCTGTTCTCTGTCTCTTCCCCCACCTTGTCCATCGCCATGGCAACGATTACTGCGAACTGAACTTTGAGTCACTTGGAAATTTGGTCATTTACCCCTAGACAACGATAGAGCTTGATTGATGCTGTTATCTTAATTCTGTGCACATGTGTGTTTATCATCACCGAACTGTTGCATTTATTATCCTTTCGATTACTGTGTTGCTTGTTTCTTTAATAAAACTTTCTTAGTTCTAGTACTCCAGACTCCAACTGAGTGATCCATTTCTGCTGGTTTCGCAACCCAGTTACGGGGTACGTAACACATGTAACCTAGGCAAGATGCTATCTGGGACATACAGCTCACCACAATTATAGCCAATGCTAAATGGTTTCCCTTATATTTAACTTTGATTGGTCGTATTAATGCAGTTAAGATGTTTTTTTTGCCAAAATTTTTATATGTGTTTCAGGCATTACCAATTTTCGTTCCTAAATCTTTTTTTGATAAAGTTGACTCTAAAATTTCTTCATTTATTTGGCAGAACAAGAATCCGAGACTGGGTAAAATACATTTACAGAAAGCTAAGAGAGATGGAGGTTTAGCATTACCTAACTTTAGATTTTATTATTGGGCTATTAATATTCGACATATGAAATTTTGGTTACTTGATCGGGACATACTATTTATTCCTAAATGGGTAGCATTGGAATTACAATCTGTTCAGGGTTATACACTTGGTTCTATTTTAGGTTCCTCTCTTCCTTTTGATTCGAAACGTCTTAAGCAGGTCTCTAACCCGATAGTTAAATATGCTTTGCGCATTTGGTTTCAATTCAGAAAATTTTTTGATCTTAATCAATTCGGGTTAGCGATTCCTATTTTAGGTAACATATTTTTTCCTCCCTCTTTTACGGATCGCGCTTTTCAAACTTGGAAGACTAAGGGTATTTTACGGTTTTTGGATTTATTTTTAGATGGTTCCCTTATGTCTTTTGAACAATTATCTAACAAATATAACTTATCAAGAATACATTTTTTTAGATATTTACAAGTTAGAAATTTCCTAAGTACTATACTTACTTCCTTTCCAATGCTTCCTCCTATATATATTTTAGATTCGATAATTAACCTTAATCCATGTCAGAAAGGTGCATCGGCTATGATTTATAATATTATTATGAAACTTAGGAAAGCTCCATTTGATAAGATTAGGGTAGATTGGGAACAGGAATTGGGGCTTACCATTTCTGTGGATGATTGGGGGCAGATTTTACAATTAGTTAATACTTCCTCTATTTGTGCTAAACATTCCCTAATTCAATTTAAAGTGGTTCATAGAGCACATATGTCCAAAGATAAGTTAGCGCGTTTTTACTCGCATATTAATCCTTTCTGTGATAGATGTTCGGGGCAGATAGCCTCTTTAACTCATATGTTTTGGTCTTGCCCTACTTTGGAAACTTTTTGGAGAGATATTTTCAATATTATTTCTAAGGTATTAAATATAGATATCTCTCCTCACCCTATTACTGCTATCTTTGGACTACCTAAAATTTCTAGTAATCTTTCCCCTTCAGCCCGTAGAATGATTGCATTTCTTACTTTAATGGCGAAAAGATGTATTTTACAACATTGGAAAGAGCTTAATGCTCCAACTACCTTTTTTTGGTTTTCTCAGACGATTTTATGTTTGAATCTGGAGAAAATTAGAAGTAACCTTTATGATTCTTCATTTAAATTTGAACAGATTTGGGGACCTTTTATTCGATATTTTCATTTAATGTAATATTTACCCTTCTTGTTTTCTCTTCACTGTTTTAATGGAGGTCGGGATTGAGGACGTGATTTTAAGTTTAACTCTGTTTGGTTTCAAGTTAGCCCATTGCTTTGCTTTGCTTTTAGTTAGTTGCACGGTGGGTTTTTTTTTGGGGTTTTTTTTTTCTTTTTTTCCATTGATATATATAAAATCTAGTATACTATTATGTTATCTTGGTTTCTTATGCTTAAATTACATTGTTTGTAGTATTTTCTTTTTGGTATTGTTATCTTTTGGAATTTTATTATACTTTAACATTGTATTAATGTTTATATGGCTTACCTTTTTTGTATACTTACTCAATAAAAAGATTTAAAAAGAAAGAAAGAATTATAGCCAATGCAATTACATTTTATGAGATGCTCAACAATGCTTCCTAACCACCCCCCAACATCTGGCATTCATCCCCATCAGTCAAAGGGCTTTTCCACTGCTGTTTTATGCAAAATCTTAAAATGCTTTTGTTCTGTGTTATGAGCCACTGTGATCAACAAAGCAACAGGGGGATTCATGGATAACAGTGCAGACCCCTCTGCCAGCTGTCAGTAGGAATTCTAAGGCCATATGGTTCTGAGGCACTATTTTAGATGACGATTTTACTTCAGTTTCCAGGACCTGTATGGGATCCATGGTATTGTTTTCTATCTTTTCTATATTATCTAAAATATTAATGGCAGCCTTCTCCAACTTTGACACCCCAAAAATAGGTAACAAGGTTTGGATAATCTGGTGATACCCAGTGTTCTGTATGGAAAGGGGGCTCTTAACCTCACATTTATGGCAATTCTTTCCGGGGAAATGGTTCTGAAGAACATGTGAATGAACCTGCTTTGCCTTGTTTGCCTCAGAGGCAAATATTCTTACAATACATGTTCCAGCCCAATCCATTGGCAGAGTTCTATTGAAATTGGTGCAACAAATTCAGAATAATCTAAGGCTAATAAGCTTTTGGTACCAGTCAGTATAGTCTGGCAGAATCTCATCCATTTAGGGAAATAGATAGAAGAATCACCTGCCCAGTGAAACGTAGACAGTTCTCACTCAACCTTATCTCATGAACTGAAGAGCTCCATGTAGAACTGTCAGTTCCTGAGGGAAATCCTAATATCAATGTATTTCTCTCTGCATTTTTCAGGAGAACCATATATTATTCTGATATCCATCAGGTTGTATGTTAACTTGAGGATTGCTAAAGGACTTAAGTAATTAATGTGCATGTAATAGAACAATTTTTAGTTTGGAAGTTCAGGCACTGAAAATATTCAACATCAAAGAGTCCAGTTTTCAGTGCTGTGCTGTTGAAGTAGGAACTGGAATAGTCTCATAAAAAGAGACAGTAAATTGGTTCTCTCGGCAGTTCTCCATCGCAACCACTTGAGAAAGTGGTTTAGTTCTATTTCATGACCTTCCATATGTTCACATTGCATCAGTATGTTCATCTTTACCCAATAATGTTATCCAGGTCGTACTCTATAAATTGAAACAAGTGGCAGAGAAGGTTGTATATCAGAAAAATACATAAATACTTTCAGATGTAAAATCACCTCTTAAAGGAGGTAATATAAAATTAGAAGTTGCAAATTTACTATGTAAACAACAGAAAGTTGTAGAATTCATTCTTTTTGACAATTAAACATTAAGAACATATAACTCCATGATAGATTTGGGCGCTAATTATTTAAATCAATATATTACATTTGGGGAGTGGTGTTAATATACCTATATTTGTAAAAAACAGATTAAAGAAGCAGAGCACTTGAAGGCAGATTCACATTTGTATTTCATTCTGTATTAATCTTTTGGAGAAACAAAGATTTGTCTAATACGGAAGTAAAGTCTCCATTTTGCAATATGCTAAGGCATTCTTCAGTGGTGTGATGTGAAATGTATCTTCAATACATATTAGATTTTCCAAATGGGTTGAAAAGAAACCAAAATCATTTTTGGACTACCATGTATTGTAAGTGTAGTTTAGGGTTTGGTGGTAGTGTGATGTGTGGGGCTGGAGAGGAGGAGGTGGTTTTGCCTGGACTGGTCTGGAGTAATGCACTTACCTAAAGAAAGCATTTAACCATATAACCATATAACAATTACAGCACAGAAGCAGGCCATCTCGGCCCTTCTAGTCCGTGCCGAACTCTTACTCTCACCTAATCCCACCGACCTGTATTCCTTTCCTGTCCATATAGCTGTCCAGTTTAACTTTAAACAACAATATCGAACCTGCCTCAACCACTTCTGCTGGAAGCTCATTCCACACAGCTACCACTCTTTGAGTAAAGAAGTTCCCCTTGTGTTATCCCTAAACTTTTGCCCCCTAACTCTCAACTCATGTCCTCTTGTTTGAATCTCCCCCACTCTCAATGGAAAAAGCCTATCCACGTCAACTCTGTCTATCCCCCTCATAATTTTAAATACCTTTATCAAGTCCCCTCTCAATCTTCTACATTCCAAAGAATAAAGACCCAACTTGTTCAACCTTTCTCTGTAACTTAGGTGATGAAACCCAGGTGACACTTTAGTAAATCTTCTCTGTACTCTCTCTATTTTGTTGACATCTTTCCTATAATTCGGTGACCAAAACTGTACACAATACTCCAAATTTGGCCTCAACAATGCCTTGTACAATTTCAACATTACATCCCAACTCCTATACTCAATCCTCTGATTTATAAAGGCCAGCATACCAAAAGCTTTCTTCACCACCCTATCCACTTGAGATTCCACCTTCAGGGAACTATGCACCATTACTCCTAGATCCCTCTGTTCTACTGCATTCCTCAATGCCCTACCATTTACCATGTATGTCCTATTTTGATTAGTCCTACCAAAGTGTGGCACCTCACATTTATCAGCATTAAACTCCATCTGCCATCTTTCAGCCCACTCTTCTAACTGGCCTAAATCTCTCTGCAAGCTTTGAAAACCTACTTCATTATCCACAACTCCACCTATCTTAGTATCATCTGCATACTTACTAATCCAATTTACCACCCCATCATCCAGATCATTAATGTATATGACAAACACATTGTACCCAGTACAGATCCCTGAGGCACACCACTAGTCACTGGCCTCCAATCTGACAAACAGTTATCCACCACTACTCTCTGATGTCTTCCATCCAGCCACTGCTGAATCCATTTTACTACTTCAATATTAATACCTAATGATTGAACCTTCCTAACTAACCTTCCGTGTGGATCCTTATCTAAGGCCTTGCTGAAGTCCATATAGACAACATCCACCGCTTTACCTTCGTCAACTTTCCTTGTAACCGCTTCAAAAAATTCAATAAGATTTGTCAAACATGACCTTCCACACACAATAAGATTTGTCAAACATGACCTTCCATGCACTACATAGTATTTAGTATCTACATAGTTACTCTTTCATGGTGGGGGAGAAGACTAGAGCAGAAATGAGTCTTCTCCACAAAGAAAATAACAGTTATAAATAATTCATACAAAATGCAGGTCAGGCAATATTTATGGACATGAATAAATGCAAAGGATCTGGCCCTGGTATTTGGTGGAAGTGGTGTTTGTGGTTCTTTAGCAAGGCCTTATAAAATGAATAGGAACACAATGAAAAGACTGGAGGAACTCAGCTGGTCAGGCAGCATCTATAAAAAAAGGTAGACAGTCGACATTTTGTGCTGAGATCCGTCTTGTCCCGAAACATCGACTGTCTGACTGTCTACATTTTTCCATAGATGCTGGTGGACCTGCTCAGTCCCACCAGCATTTTGTGTATGTTGCTTTGAATTTACACCATCTGCAGACTTTGTCATGTTTCTCATAGATTGAAGGCCTTTTGAGAAAATAATGTTTGCCACAGAATGTGGAAATATCTCAGCATCCTGTGTCATAATATTTGGAAACTTCTGCAGAAAGAGCTTCATATGCAATTTACCAAAATGGTAGATTGCCATTTACAAAGTAAATCTACCATTGGAACAGGACGGTAGCGCAGTGGTTAGCACAATGCTTTACAGTACAGGCAATCTGGATTCAATTCTTTCCGCTGCCTGTAAGGATCTTGTACGTTCTCCCCGTGACAGGATGGGTTTTCTCCAGGTGCCTTGGTTTCCTCCCACAGTCCAAAGACATACAAGTTATTAGGTTGATTGGTCATTGTCAATTGTCCCATTGTTAGGCTAGGATTAAATCAGGGAAATGCTGTGTGGTGTGGCTCGAAGGGCCAGAAAGGCCTATTATGGAACTGTATCTGAATAAAAAAATTTTGGTCATAAACCAAAGATGTCGTCTGTGTGTATGATATGTTTCCACCTAGCCTGTGCCAAAGTCCTAAAGAACAATAATCTTATAATTGCATTTTGTGCCTGCTTTCAATCCATCTTGGCATATTTTAAAATTGGAATTTCGAATCAATAACTTGGCCATCCATATTGCCAAAGGATTTCTGAAACAAAGATATATGGGTGGATGGCAAGACTGCGCCTATTTAATATCACTATTAAAAGTGATCCCTCCGATTCAGGAAATCTGGAAATAAGAACTGTTACTTTTCAGGTGGCTAATTAATGAAACTGCAAGCTTTATATCAGATATCTACATATTAGGACAATGGTCGCTTCTATAGTCAATCACAATTAAATTATTCGGAGCCAAATATGTTGAGTAAAACCTGAACTTTCCCATTGATCAGAGGACTACAAGCATTCCTTACACTGATGGCAGAGATTTCAAAAGAGTGCTTGTTGACCCAGTTTGCCACATTTATTGCCAGATAAAATCAGAGAATCTCTCAACATGGAAGGAGACCAGTCTGCCTCTGATACATTGCTTGGTCTATGAAGAAACATCACAAATTAGTCCAACATCCCATCTCTTCTAACAATGCTTCTAATTGCTCTCTGACTCTTTCTAACATTTTTGTGTATTGCAAATCATAATAGTATCTTTGTGAAATAATGTCTCCTCATTTCCTCTCCAGCCTTATGCTAATTATTTTAAATATATGACCTTTCATTTTCTGATCCACTTTGAAACAATTTTTCTAGAATTGCACTATCAACAAAAACACTAATCAGAAAGCATCAAGACAACCTCTGTAAGCTTCTTTGAGGCAGAGAG
Organism: Mobula hypostoma; assembly: GCF_963921235.1. NCBI lineage: Eukaryota > Metazoa > Chordata > Chondrichthyes > Myliobatiformes > Myliobatidae > Mobula > Mobula hypostoma. The sequence goes on along the minus strand of NC_086102.1, from coordinate 57,937,909 downwards.
AACACTTCAAGCTTAACGGGTCTGTACACAAATTTAAAGTGGCTCATTCCTACTATTGTTGTGACACATCACTGCACCATTTCTAAAGCCATTACATCCTCCCTAATGTATTTTGTCCTGATTTACAGTGAGCGTAAGTGCATACTCTTGCTGATGTCTAACTTCCTTTGAAGTTCGTAAAAAAAAATGTGCATGACACTTAAAACTTTGACAAACTTCTGTAGCTGTATGGTGGAGAGTATATTGATTCATTGCATCACGGCCTAGTATGGAGAGACCAATACCCTTGAGTGAAAAATGCTAAAAAATGTAATGGATACGGCCCAGTCCATTACTGGTAAAGACCTCCCCACTATTAAGCACATCGACACGAAGTGCAGCCATAGGAAAGCAGTGTCCATAATCAAGGACCCTCCCCAGCCCCCCCCCCACCCCACTATCCAGGTCATGCTGTCATCTCACTGCTTCCATCAGGAAGAAGATACAGGAGCCTCAAGACTCACACCAACAGGTTCAGGAACAGTTATTATCCCTCAACCATCAGGCGCTTAAACCAGAGGGGATAAACTTCACTCACCCCATCATTGAACTGTTCCTACAACCTATGGAACACACACAAAATACTGGAGGAACTCAGCAGGCCAGGCAGTAACTATGAAAAAAAAAGTAGTCTACATTTCAGGCTGAGACCCTATGGACTCATTTTTTCAAGGACATTTCATCTCCTGTTTTCAATATTTATTGGATATTTATTTATTTATTTATCTATCTATCTATCCTTTTGTATTTCCACAGTTTGTTGTCTTCTGCACATTGGTTGTTTGTCTGTCTTGTTGGTTGCGGTCTTTCATTGATTCTTTTGTGTTTCTTGGATTCACTATGCCCATAAGAAAATTATCTCAGAGTTGTATATGGTGAGATATACGTACTTTGATAATAAATTTACTTTGAACTTTGAATGATTTATAACTATTCTGCGCAACTTACTTGTCTTTATATTCATTATCCCCATGTATTTTCAATAATCCTAAATGCATTCTAAAATGCTGTATCTGTGCAAGCTTCAGGGATGACTGAGTGTGTACCTTACTCCCTCTGCTCTTGCAAACCACTTTCATGGATAAAATGGGGTGAATTGTGCTCTGTTTGATAATCCTCCTGTGCCAATCCCCCAGTAGTTCTGCAGCTGTATGCCAATGGTTCTATGATGCCAATTGATCTTGGATCCTGGCAACTTCGCTCATCCTGCCAATGAAAGCAGAGTGAGTCACAATCAGTGACAAGGCCTCAGTTGGTGGGTACTGAATCCCAGACCCACAATGCCCTAATGAACGCTGCAGTTCATTCCATCTGTGTGCCACCACTCGATGCTGAATCCTCTGGTGAAGCTGACAACCAACCTTTAGCTCGTCTCTAAATTCATTTGCATTGTGCAGGCAGAAGTCAGAGATGAATTGACCTGTAAACAGAATGCAGTCAGTACTACTCTGTGAAACTGTCAGCCAGAGGTTTGCACAGTTTGGTCCAAAACATCCATCAAGCAGTTTCTTCCAGAGTTTGTTGTCCTGAAATGTATTAACATACAAATGCTACGTGTCTGACCATTTTGCTCGTCCATGCCCAACTGCGATGCTGCTGTCCACTTACAATTTTCATGGTTTTATATGCAACCTTTAAGTTGTATTACTCTGCCCATGTCAATAAAACTTGTACATAAACAATTTCAAGTTTGAATCATGTTAACCTACTGACTTCCTTCCTACATTCAGAAGTAAGTGTTTACCACTAATATTCACTTCCAATTTCATCACCAATTGGGTGCCAAAATGCTCATAACACCTTTCATATATCATGATACTCTTTATATGAATGATGACTGATGGGCATTTTTCTTGGACTTATTTCACCAATTATATTGTGCTGATTTATTTGATGCAATGAAATACACCTTCCTCTTTGATTTGAACACTCTCAGTAACATTTCAAAGTTCAAAGTACATTTATTATCAAATTATGTATACTATATACACCCTTGAGATTGGTCTCCTTATAGGCAGCCACAAAACAAAGAAAACCAATAGAACCCATTTTAAAAAAAGGCCATCAAATGTGCAGAAAAATGCATGCAAACAATAAAAGTAAGCAAATAACATTCACAACTAAAATTCATGAAAGTGAGTCCACACCCACGAAGCCAGTCATCACTGCGGCTGATCCAGGAGCCCATTAGTTGCAGGCCGCCGCCTCAATTCAGTACCGAGATGAGTAAACCTCACAGAGCAGTCAGCTGAACACCACCCAGTCTCTCACCTCTAGTTTCAAGACCCTGACCTTTTCAATCTGGCCTGACCTTTAAATTGGCCAAATGGCAGGTCGAACCTTACTTTCGGATCCAGCCCCTGCTGCTTCGATGTGCGAATTGGCTCATACCCGACTTTTCAATTAAACCCAGTGCTTAAATCAGTAAAATCTCTGTTTTTTCCCTCACTCTTGGGCCCTGGCCTGCTGTCTCGACTCTGCCTTGACTCAGTTTTGCCGCTTCGAATCGCCTCCATGTCCATTCTAGTAGCCAAACATCAACTCATTCCCCACTCCTGGGCCCTGATGTCTTGATTTGGCCCATAATTGCCATGGCATAACTGTCCCGCACCTTCAAGATTTTAGTTCACACCGCAAAAATGTCAGGTCATACAGGAAGTTCAAAGGCTTCACTCCAGAAAGGGAAGTTACAGGCTATTGATTGCAATGATCATTTTCAAGAAAAAGTATGATTAATGAAGTAATTAATAGTTGATCTTGTTGCCAGTAAGTCATCGCTTGCTTCACCAGTGCCAACTCAAACTGGAATTTGGCAGGCATGTCAGGGCCAACAGAAAGAAAATAGCATGATAATCTTCCAAGGATGTCTTTGTTTCTCTTTTGCTGCTTTGACCAAATAAATCTGTGTTTGTATCCAAACCAAATGGTATCATTAATTAGATCATGACTTACTTAGTTTATGAAATTCTTTGCTGCTCTGGAGATCCTATTCTTGGTCCTCCATTTATAGGTAAATTTTTAAGAACTCTTATTCTACTATAATCTTGGAGTTACTTTTTTGTACTTAAAAACCATTTTCAGCAGTTTTGGGTGATTTTTAGATTCATATTTATTTATTGCATGTACATTGAAATGTGCAGTGAAATGCATTGTTTCTGTTAACAACCAGCACACTCAATGCTGTGGTGGTGGCAGCCCGCAAGTGTCACCCTACATTCTTCCTGAAACATGGCATGTCCACAATGTTCAGCAGCACAACACAATCAAGAACAGCAACAAAACAACCCCCTTTTCCACCCACCCACACATTTGCCATTCTTTGGTCCTCTGGCCTAGCTGATCAAGAACCCCCTGTAATTTTTGATAACTACATTTACCATCTGATGCCACCTGTTTGCAGCGTCCGCTCCCAAACTTACTAAGCCAAGCTTTTGAACATTCTCTTTCAAATTGCTCGTATAAATGATGGATAGCAAGGGCCGAGCACAGACCTGTGAGGCACACTGCAACTTACGTACTTCCAGTCAGAAAATCAACCTTCCACCATCTCCTTCTGCTGCTTACCATCAAGCCAATTTTGTGTCCACTGAGCCAGCTCACCCTGCATCCCATTCCCCTGTGCCTGTTTCCTTGTGCTCATCAGCATTCCGGCCACATGGAGTTCAATCTGTCAGCGCCTCTCATCCAGCATCACCTCAGCTAGTTTTCTCTGTTCTCTGAGATGATGTGACTCGCTCTCTGCAGGTCTTTTAGCATGCTGGCGGCTTTAACTGCTATACACCTGGAATAAGATTACCTAAAATATTGAAATAAATATACAAAGTGAAGTTAATAGTTAGAACTTGTACTGAAAAGAATTAAGCTGTTCCCCTACATGTGTTCC